>NC_134082.1:142897492-143200522 GCF_000715075.1 Nicotiana tabacum
AGACTTCTCATTAGTTACAACAGAGTCATCAACATCATCAGACATATGGTTGATGGACTCGGCTTGTAGCTATCATATGTGTCCCAACAGGGACTGGTTTGTGGAATTTCAAGAAAGAGAATATGGAGTCATCCACACAGCGGATAACATCCCTCTTACCTCATATGACATTGATTCAATACGATTAAGGAACCATGATGGAATGATCAGAACATTAACATATGTTCGATTTGTACCGGATTTGAAGAAGAATCTCATCTCTGTAGGAGCCCTAGAATCAAAAGGGTTCAAAATCATTGCAGAAAATGGAGTGATGAGAGTATGCTCCGGTACACTAGTGGTAATGAAGGCTAATCGGAAGAATAATAATATGTACCGCTATCGTGGCAGTACAGTTATTGGGACAGCGACAGTGACATCCAGTGACGACAAAGAGGCAGAAGCAACCAAGCTATGACACATGCGCTTGGGACATGCTGGAGGAAAATCCTTGAAAACTCTATCAGATCAAGGATTGTTAAAAGGAGTAAAGACTTGCAACTTGGAGTTTTGTGAGCATTGTGTCAAAGGGAAACATACAAGGGTTAAATTTGGTACAACGATCCATAATACTAAAGGCATTTTGGATTATGTACACTCTGATGTTTGGGGTCCTTCCAAAACACCTTCATTAGGTGGGAAACACTATTTTGTAACTTTTGTTGATGATTTTTCCCGAAGAGTGTGGGTGTATACAATGAAAGCAAAGATGAAGTGCTGGGAATTTTCTCAAATGGAAGACGATGGTGGAGAATCAAACAGGCAGGAGGATCAAGTGTATTCGCACAGACAATGGAGGTGAATACAAAAATGATCATTTCAATAAGGTCTGTGAAAATGATGGCATCGTCCGACACTTCACTGTAGACATACACCACACTAGAATGGAGTGGCAGAACGTATGAACCGGACCTTGCTGGAGAAGGTACGATGTATGTTGTCCAATGCTCGCTTGGGCAAAGAATTTTGGGCTGAGGCAGTTACATATGCATGTCACATTATCAATCGCTTACCATCTGCTGTTGTTGATGGCAAAACACCATTTGAAAAATGGAATGGAAAGCCTGCTATAGATTATGACTTTTTGCACGTGTTTGGCTCAACTGCATATTATCATGTGACAGAGTCAAAATTGGATCCAAGGGCAAAGAAGGCTATTTTTCTGGAAATTACTTCTGGAGTCAAAGGATATCGCTTATTGTGTCCTATGACAAAGAAAATAATATTCAGCAGGGAAGTTACCTTTGATGAATCTGCTATGGTAAATAAGGTAACAGAAGATACCAAACAAAATGAAGGTGCTTCTAAGCAGGTGGAGTTTGAGGGAAAATTTATTTTTCCTACACAAGAAACAAAGGAGGAAACAAATGAAGATTACCCTCTGGAAGGAGAGCCAGTAGAGGAGATTCCAACTCAGGAACCTCAACAACAACTTGAATCAATAGCAACCAGCAGGCCAAAAAGAACAATAACGAAACCTGTTCGTCTCATAGAGACGGTTGCTTGTGCAACCTCAATTGTAGCTGATGATGTTCCTACCACTTATAAAGACGCTGTCCAAAGTTCAGAAGAAGATAAGTGGAGGATTGCCATGAATGATGAAATACAGTCCCTTCATCAGAATCATACATGGAGATTGGCCAATCTCCCGAAGGGAAAGAAAGCAATTGGGTGCAAATGGGTATTTGCAAAGAAGGAAGGATTTCCTAACCAAGTAGATGTTCGCTACAAAGCAAGATTGGTGGCCAAAGGATATTCTCAAAAGGAGGGAATTAATTACAATGAAGTGTTTTCTCCAGTTGTAAAATATTCCTCCATTAAAATTATGTTGGCTTTGGTAGCACAATTGGATTTGGAACTAGTTCAGATGGATGTAAAAACTGCGTTTTTATATGGAAACTTAGAGGAGGAAATCTACATGACTCAGCCAGAAGGATTCAAAGTTGCTGGAAAAGAAAATATGGTGTGCAAACTTGAAAAATCATTGTACGGATTGAAACAATCTTCTAGACAATAGTACAAGCTATTTGACGAGTTTATGTTGCGACAAGGGTACAAGAGAAGCAAATACGATCATTGTGTGTATTTGCACAAGCTTAAAGATGGTTCTTTTGTATATCTTCTCCTATATATTGATGATATGTTGATAGCTTCCAAGAATTCGAAAGAAATTGATAAGTTGAAGATTCAACTGAAGAAGGAGTTCGAGATGAAGGATTTGGGTGAGGCAAAGAAAATTCTTGGCATGGAGATAATTAGAGATAGACGTTCAAAGAAACTCTGTTTATCTCAAAAAGAATATTTGAAGAGAGTACTTCAACGTTTTGGCATAGATGACAAGACTAAGCCAGTTAGTACTCCACTTGCTTCCCATTTTAAGCTAAGTACTACTATGTCGCCAAGGGATGAAGCTGAACGAGAGTATATGTCAAAGGTACCATACGCAAATGTTGTTGGTAGCTTGATGTATGCAATGGTTTGCACAAGGCCTGATATTTCACAAGCTGTTGGAGTTATTAGCAGATATATGCACAACCCAGGAAAGGAGCATTGGCAAGCTGTGAAGTGGATTCTACAGTACTGTAGATGTCGGGTTATTTTTTGAGCAGAAAGATAATCAGTCTGTAGTTAGATATTGTGACTCAGATTTTGCGGGTGATCTGGACAAACGAAAATTAACTACTGGTTATGTATTTACTTTTGCAAAGGCACCAGTTAGTTGGAAGTTTACTTTGCAGTCAACAGTTGCTTTGTCTACAACAGAGGCAGAGTACATGGCTATTACAGAGGCTGTGAAGAAGGCAATTTGGCTTCAAGGATTGCTAAAGGAGCTTGGTGTTGAACAAAAATGTATCACATTTTTTTGTGATAGTCAAAGTGCTATTCAATTAGCGAAGAACCAAGTTTATCATGCAAGGACGAAGCATATTGATGTTCGGTATTATTTCGTACGAGAAATCATAGAAGAAGGAGGAGTCACGGTGAAGAAAATTCATACTACGGAGAATCCTGCTGATATGCTGACAAAGGTGGTGATTGCGGTCAAGTTTCAACATTGTTTGGATTTGATCAACATTGTTGAAAACTGAAGATTGAAGATGAAGACACAATCAAAATTTATTATTGAGAGAAAATTGAAGATGTGGAATTTTGCCAAGGTAGAGAATGTTAAGTTTGGCAAATATTTTTATCCCACATTGGTGGGAAAAGAAGAGTTGGGGGGATTTCCCCCCTATAAAAGAAGGCTTAATATTTAGGATTTAAACACACCTCTCATTTGCCTCTTATCTTCTTAAGGCATTTGTATCTTCTCTCTTTAGTATTATTTCACTTGTTTTTTTGGAGTGGAATAAAATATTGGTTGTGTCCGAGGAGTAGGCAAAATTGGCCGAACCTCGTAAATTTTGGTGTTCCTTTTATTGTTGCTTTATTGTCTTATTTATTATTTGGTGGTTGTCATAATTTTTGGTATAGTAGTTGTGACTTATTCACACTATATACATTTGGCTTCCGCAACACTTCCCACCTTGCTCTTGGGGAGACTCTAACTCACAACCTCTTGGTGGGAGGTGGAGGTTGCTTACCATCAGAGCAACCCCTCTTGTCCATGAAAAAAAATATTTTCTTTTCTCTAGAAGTTGTATTTCGGAAAATCTCAAACCTCATTTATAGGGTTACACTGACTATAGTATTATTGATTCCTAAAAAAGTATAATATTAACGTTCACCTCAAAATTCAAATATGTACCTTTTTAAGCTATCTTTCCCCCGTGAGAGCGCCACATTAATTGTATAGAGAAGACGACTTATATATCCGAAGATAGCGTTAGGCTAAGCCTAAGACATTGCAATCAGTTGGAAGCTTCCTATGGTGGAAATTGTTTTCAGCTCTGTTTAATGCTTTGAGTTTTGACTATACTTTTATTGGACTTGCAAGTTACATCCATTAAATAAAAAGCTACCCAAAGAAAAATATTAGGAAGAGATTATAATCTCGCGTCCCAATTTATATGGCACCATCTAACTGAAAGATTTTTAAAATCTTATGGTATAAAATAAATTTTAGATATTTATATGGTTCTAAATTATCTCATTAAGAATAAAATTAAAATTAAAAGTTAAAATATTTTAAAATATTTGTAAGTGAAATGTAGTTGTTAACGTTTTTAATCAAATGTAGCTGACGATATTAACAATATGCTAGTAGTAGTAATTTGGCAAAATATTCAAAGTCAAGGGTTAAAGAACGCGTTAGTACGGTACATTCATGATTGTCATTAATTTTCTCATCAAGAATTGGTCATAGGTGTAGCCTCTAAAGCCACCAATCATGCTACATTAATGAATAAAACCCCACCTCCTAAAGTATCTTAACAAAGCAATTAGCTGAAAGTAAACAACAACTACAATATTCTATTCTACTACGTATCTGACTATCTCTAAGCATCTCCTAATTTTCAGAATAGCACGTAACAAACAATATGGCTTCTTGTTTTGACTGGTAAATGTACAACAAAATGAATTTATTATCTTACAAACCAAAAAGGATTTAAGTAATATATAGACATCGACAGACGACGACAGTGTAATGACTTTTTACAGCATTAGTATGATTTAATATGTTGTCGCATGTTACTTATTATTTCTTTAGATTATTAATTAATGCTATTAAATAAAGTTATTTATAATTATTTTTAAGTGACTTGAGTGTGTAAATATTACGGTGCACAAAAACTTAAACTCCATACGGAAATTATTGTAAAGATGAACTCAGACAAGCAGTTGCCAACTAGTATATAAACTGGAGCTATGTCGCTTCCCTAGAATTAATTACGAGGAGATAAACAAAATGGATATATTCTTTTCTAAGACAAATAAAAGTTTTATTAAAAATTGTAAGGCTTGAACCGATGATTTTTTTAGTTTTTCATTCAGTATCCGATACCCACATTGAGGTCCGATTAAATCCAGATTCGCACTCGGAAAATCCCATATTGAACCGATGATTTTTACCATCGAAGTGTGTGAACCACCTCATCAAAATACTCATTATTAAAAATAGTGCATTTATTTATTTATTTGGTAAATAGTGTTTTCTATTAATTCCAGAAAAATATCTTTACAAAGCAAGTGGATGCTGACCATCCACGATCCTATTTACATCAAAACAATCTTTCTTTTTTGTCACTGCCCACAAATGCATCATGTTCATCACATTTAGGCCCCCTGTAACTTGTGGTAAACATACTTTCTCCCATGAAACTAGTGCCTTTTTAGAGACAGTAGAGGCACCTGTCCATAGGAATGATCTGCAAATACCCTCAACCATCTTCATCATCTTTTTAGGTCAAAGAAAAATCTGTGCCCAGTAGGATTGAATTCCAAATAGAACTGATTTAATCAACTGTAGTCAACCTACATATAAAAGTAATTTTACAGTTCAACAGTTGATCCTCTGTGTGGTCTTCTCTACTAATGGCCAACACTGAATGACTGAGAGCTTTTTAGATGGCAAAGGAACACTAAGATATTTGAAAGGTAGAATGCCTTCAGAATAGCCCAGTTCTTGTAGGATGTCCTGTTTCTGGTCATTTAAAATACCAGCTAGATAAATAGAGCTTTTGTCTGCTTTTGCTTGAAGACCAGATGCATCAAAAAACTTTAGGAAAGTCTGCTTCAGCAATCGAATAGATTTTAGTTCAGCCTTGCAAATTAATTACGAGGAGATAAACAAAATGGATATATATTCTTTTCTAAGACAAATAAAAATTTTATTAAAAATTGTAAGGCTTGAACCGATGATATTTACCAACTATCACACTACATCGTAGTGTCTGAACCACCTCATCAAAATGCTTATACATTTTTTATTTATTTTTTGTATGCGACAACATAATTTGGTGAGTAAAAAGATGATCTTGGGAGGGCAGCCTCCCCTGAAAAGAGCATGCTGGATTTTGCAAATGCAATGGCAAAAATAAAAGAAACAAGGAGAATATTAGTGGTAATTGATATTTTGCAAGTTATATATAGACTTTCTTGTTTGGCGAAAATGATAAATACTCATTACTCGTTATCATTCATGCCACATGAGAAAGACACCCTATTTCCTTTTTATATATTCGTTATTTCGTTTTGAAATTAATATTCATTTTCTTAAACATATTATATTTACAGAATGTTACATCGGGATGAAGACTCTTATTAGTATCAGTATACCCGGTAAGTTTTTTCTCCATTTTCCCCCTATCCTCTTATTCTTAAATGTTAAATTAGTCAATCTGAACATTACATTATATTATACTTGTTGGCCGAAGTGAAGTTTGTTTTGAAGATTGACAAAGGAACTCAAGCATGAACCAGGTCTATCCACAGTGTATACAAACACAGGCAGATTCAAGCACAAGGGATGCACGTGAGGGAGATAAGCTTAAATGATTATATCTGATATCTCCTTATCGAAAAGATTGCATAATTGATAAGGAGAAGGACTCCTTACTAAACGAGAACACTATCCAAGATAAGAGAGGAGTTAGAAATTGCGAACAACTAGAACTCTTCCACCAAGGAAGAGTAGCATTAGAACTCTAGTTGTTTCTTAATCTACTAACTCTATATATTGCAGGATGTTATCACTTTACAAGCACAAACAAAAGTTGAAGTTAAACGTAAGTTGAGAACAAAATAGCAAGGCATTTTGCAAGCAATTCTTGTGTGATTCAAGTGTGCGAACCTAAAGCTACATGAACCAGATAGAAGAACTAGTTCCAAGTATCTGTCTTTTATTCTAGTCCAACTGTAGTAGATGTTTTCATATTGTACCTTTCAGTTTTATTTAGAAGCAATTGTAATAGGTACTTTGAGTATTCAAATTAGAGTTAACTTGAAGTTATCGCAACAGTTAGAGGCTGGTTGCTACAACAGGATTAGAGGTAATCCTTAGGTTTACAAAGAGTTTTGTAAATACTGTTTTGGCTAAGTGATTTTAGTGAAGTGTTGGGAAAAATCCTACTAAATAGTAGGTCGTGATTTTTTTACCTTTTGAGCCGGGTATTTTCCACGTAAAAATACTTACGTTCTTTACTTTCTGCATTTATTATTTCCGCAATAGTAGTTTAAGGAACACATAGAAGAACCAGGTCCTTCTATAATCTGTGCACACAAAAATTGGACACCACACAAATCACCCCATCTTTTTTGGCATTGAAGTATAAAACATCAATTGGTATCAGAGCGGGTTATCCTTGAAGAGGCTAACACCTTAGGAACATATCAAGATGAGTGCACCACTTGAAAACTGGGAAGGGCAATCCACTGCTAGGCCACCACTCTTCAATGGCCAGTACTACTCCTGGTGGAAAAACAGAATGAGAGACCACATCATAGGAGAAGACTATGAACTATGGGACATTGTCACAGATGGTCCATTGGCTACCATGAAGATAAATGCCGAATGAGTAGATGTGCCAAAGACAACAGCTGATTGCACTGCTGAAGACTTGAGAAAGTGGGAGAAGAATGCTAAAGTCAAGAAATGGCTTGTTTGTGGACTTGGTCCAGATGAGTACAGCAGAATTCAAGGTTGTACCACTGCTAAACAAATATGGAACACACTGCAAGTGGCTCATGAAGGAGCACCTCAGGTGAAGAGATCCAGAGGAACTCAATTGTACTCTCGATATAAGAGTTTTGCTATGAAGTAAGGAGAAACCATTCAAGAGATGTACACAAGGTTCACTACATTGACAAATGAACTGAAATCTCTTGGAAGGATTATTCCTAAAGAAGAAAAGGTTGAAAGGATATTGACTAGAGTCTTGCATATCACTTAGGAGAGCAAAATTACTGCTATCCAGGAATCAATGAATATTTTCACTCTCCCTCTGGATGAATTGATTGGAAATCTTACTGCCTATGAACTTAGGAGACAAACCATGAAAATGGTTATACCTAAGAAGGAAAGAAGTTTGGCTCTCAGAATCACTGAAGGTTCTAATTTGGAAGATGATGAAATGACCATGATCACCAAAGATTTCAAGAAGTACCTAAGAAGAGGAAAGAGTTCTTCAAGAAGTGTTAGCTACATCAAATCAAAATCTCCTAAGAAGCAAACCAATGATGGCTGCTACAAGTGTGGGAAGACTGATCACCACATCAAGAACTGTCATCAATATGAAATCGAGTGGAAAAAGGAAAGAGTTGAACGAAGGAACAGGAAGAAGGAACAGGTTCAACCCAAGAAAACAACATTAAAGGATCAACAAAGGTTATGGCCGTTGCTTGGGAAGATAGCTCAGACGAAAGCTCGGATGATGATGATGATGATGATGGTGATGAACGAGCACTCATGGCTATTGGAGAATCTGATGAAGAAGCTGAGGTAAGTGTTTCTAATCTCAAAGACAAGATTAAATGTTTGTCTAAGGAAAGGTTATCTGAGTTGTTCCTAGATCTAATTGATGAATCTAAGAATGTAAACAATGAAAAGGAACAACTGCCAAAAGAGTATGTAGTTTTAAAAGCTAAATGCAAAAACCTCGAACTCAGAACTAGTGAAACTGAAAGTGAAAAAGTTGTGCTGAAGAACCAGGTTTTTGAACTTGACACTACTGTACTGGAGCTTAGATCTGAATATCTAAAATTAAATTTAGGAACAGGTAAAAAGACAGTTGATCACAGACAACTCACCTTAGAAGAGAATGTAGGAAAAATGAAAGATGAGTTGCACAAAAGAGATGAGCAAATAAGAATTCTAAAGGAACATCTGAGCAAGGTCAAGCAAGAGCTAGACAGAACCAGGCCTATCATTTATTTTAAGTTATTAATTAATGCTTTTAAATAAAGTTACCTGCAGTTATTGTTTAAATGATCTGATTGTGTAAATGTTTTTTGCGCTATGAGTGCACTAACTTAAACTCCATACAAAATTAGTGTAAAGATGAACTCAAACAAGCAGTTGCCAACTATATAAACTGGATCTATGTCGCTTCCCTAGAATTAGGAGGATATATACAAAATGAATATATTCTTTTCTAAGACAAATAAAATTTTTATTAAAAATTGTAAGGCTTGAACCGATGATTTTTACCAACTATCACACTATGTCAAAGTGTGTGAACCACCTCATCAAAATACTTACTCCATATTATTAAAAACAGTACATTTTTTTAATTTATTGTCTGCAATAATATAACCTGGCGAGTTAAACGATGATCTTGGGAGGTCAGCCTCCCCTGGAAAGAGCATGCTAGATTTTACAAATGCAATGGCCAAAATAAAAGAAACAAGGAGAGTATTAGTAGTAATTGATATTTTGGAAGTTATATATAGACTTTCCTGTTTTGCAAAAAAGATGAATATTCCTACTCATTCATGCCACATGAGAAAGACACCCTATTTCCTTTTGATATATTCGTTATCTCGTTTTGAAACTAATATTCATTCTCCTAAGAGAACAAATTATAAACATATCATATTTACAGAATGTTACATCGGGATGAAGCCTCTTATTAGTTTTTTATCCCTTTTTTCCCCTATCCTCTTATTCTTAAATGTTAAGTTAGGTCAATTAACATTATATTATATTTTTACTGCTGTTCCATAATGGTATAAAGTTTGACTTGGGAAGGACAAAGTCAATGGTATAGTAGGTAGGAGTATTCTCGCATGGATTTGATGCGTACAATCAAAGAGCAGAAGGATCGGAAATTTATTTTTAAGCAGAAAACATAACCAAAAAAAAAAAAAAGATGTATTTCCTCCAATAATTGACCAATTGTAGAATGAACCTTGCTGGCGGCATGAAAAACGACACAAAAAAAAAGTTTGCAAGTACAAGAATGGTCGGAGAGACATTATGGTCCTGATTTCATTCTTGTACTCTTTTTCTTAGTTTTGGTATGGACGGCAATTTAAAATTTATGGTTCAAAATTCTAGTCTTTTTAAGCTATTGGACTCTCAACTGATAATTTGTATATATTACTAATATTCTTAAGACAAATATAAAATTTGAACTAAAATTACCTAGTTTGTCCAAATCCGCACTTTGGTCTGTAACTCCACCCCTGAGGCAGATTGAACAATCGTTTTGCCTACCGCGAACTGTGACGTAAACTCAGATTACTGTGCTGATGAAGGTAACCAACCTAGGCGACGTAAATATATTCCTTGTTTCTAAAAAAAGGAAAATAGGAACGCGTAAAGGATGTAAGTGTGTTGGCCTCAACTCTTCGGAGGTGAGCAGTAAGCTATTATCCAACACATTTACCTAAGATTTAGTAATTTTTTCCTCCAAAAGTATCAGACTAGCAAACATCCACTACAATAAAGAAAGTCCATTCCTTTTACCATCAACCAAAAAAAAACTTCATCCACAGTCTATATGTTTATTTAAACCGTGTTGACTAAACTGTTCCAAGATTCAAAGTCAACGCAGAAATACTACCGCCAGACTGAAGGAGTTCCCGAGAATTACATCCTTATTAAGAATAGACAAAATTGAAGTAATCAATGACAAGTTGTCCAACTCTTTATGGAGTATATTTTAGCGTTAGAATAACTGAATTATCGTAAAAGTAACATCTTTACCTAATGCATAGGGAATCAAGTCATGCTTTCATGTTTCAGTAGCAGTTAAACTGGTCATAACAGGAACTTCTGGTATAATTAGCATTTCTGAACTGGACTTGGAGAAGCTAATTCCTAGCTGTAAAGAGCTAAAAATCAGCATTCACGTTCTAACCTATTATGGTGAGGAAACCTAATCCAAAACTTCAAAGCACAATTCTAAGTTTGAAGGAAAAAAGAGAGGTAATGTATATGCACTCCACAAAAACAATCTAGCATATATGAAAAAGGAGTTCACGAGACTTTAATGGTAGTGTAATATGGCATCCGCCACCCTCCTAGTTCCCACCTTCACCCCTCAAACAAAAATGCCACAATCACAATACATAAAATGTAGGGTCGATTCAGCTGCCTCTAGACATTGAGATTCAAATTCAAAATATCATCCATATCCATTGTCCAATCGAACAATACCCATGACATTAAGCGGGAAGCTGAGGGGTTGAGGAGCAAAAGGAGAGGAGAAGTACTAATTGGATATCGTTGCAGCTGTGACAGTGGAACATGGTGGCTCTATACAATCCACTGTTCTATTGCAATCATAATGTACATTAGCTACCATATTGCCATGTCTTAACGACAAAAACATAAGGTTTGGCTCGGGAAAAATATAACTTTTCTATATGTATTTACATTTAATGGGTTAGCCTCGAATTCAAATATGACCAGGCAACGAAAAAATTTCCCACCATATTGGAGCTTTACAAAGTTGTTATCTGCACTATGTGCTAAAGCGCTATGAAACATACCTAAATACTGAGAACTTCAACCACATCTAGCTGCCAAAAGGTCAGTGACAATGAGCATATGGTAGCTATTATAAAAGTAGCATTGTTAGAGATGCTAGGTAGCATTTTATGAGGTTCAAATAAAATGTTTGATAAACTGATGATGCAAAAGAACTTTGAGGAGTATTTGTAGTCCTTTCATCTGATTTTTCTGCATCATCATTTCCAGGCCCAACAGCAACAGCAGGTGGCACACGGGTAGTATTAAGGGCTTCTGAAGGGAAATGGTCTATTTTTTCAATCTCATAACCTGCATGAACGCCACAAATCCAAACCAGAAGCATAAAAAACCTACGCTATTTGTCTTAGTTAAGTTATTGGAGAAACGAACACTGTAAACAACACTCACAATCAAACTTCTTCCAACCGAGAATGGCCTTTTCTCGATCAAACACAAAGCGGTATCCAGTCATGAAGTTTTCTGGAAAAAGATCAGTAAGAGCAACGACAGTCACATATCACAATGTGTAAATGAATAGATCCATTTTTGAGCTGCCCACTTTAAGTATCTTATCAATGATAGACAACCAAAACTTTAGAGTGCTGAGATTAACTCTAGCATTTTTATTGCCTGAGAGTTTATTACTTTGCTAGGAACCTGAAGTATCAATTTCACCAGGTGTTGGGACTCTTTAGGCTACAAAAAGGTGATTATTCTATTCCATTATCAGAAGCTTAAAATAAAGAGAAACCCCCTTAATTTCAGGGAATTAAAGCCAAAACAGCTGTTATCTCTAACACCACTATTTTGCTGACAACTCTTTTTGAAGTAAAGCGTTTTGGAAAAAATAAATCATGAAGTCCTCCAGTTGAACAGAACCTACCAAAATAGCTGAATGAATAATATTACAATGTACAGTGTTAGAGTCTCACGTTGGTTAAGGATATGTATTGTTGTCTTCTTATATGATCTTAGGCAATTCTCGCCTCATGAGTTAAGCTTTTCGAGTTGAGTTAGCTTTCCTTTTGTTTCATGTAGCAGTAAAGACAGACTTGATTACCTCACGTGTTTGAAACTTCATTTCATTTCAATCCAATGAAAATAGAAAATTTAAAAGCATTGTTACACTAAGGAAGCTTACGTCCAATTATATTTAGGTCTTGACTCTTCACAACAGCCAGGCAATACACGAGTTGACTCTGCATAGGAGACAATATTTAGTATTTTTTTCTGGAAAAAGGCAATAACTGAAATTAAAAACAAAATATTGTGCAAGACAGTTGAAACATTATACCTGCATGGATATAACAATAATTGGATCATAGACAACAAGTTGGCCTCCCCCTTTCATAGTTAGGCTTAAACTAGGAATCAAGCTCGTATTTGCATCAGGACTGTCCAATATAAATCACAAAATGATAAACAGAAAGATAACAAATTAAATGCTGTAAAGAAGTGGTTGAAGGAAGGAGAAAAAAAAAGAATACACACACACACACAGAGACACATGTACATATATAGCATATATTACCTCATATCATAACAATATTCAAAAGGGATCCTAGGATCAGGTGGGAGCCGCTTGTCTCGTACTTGAGAATGGAACTGTTGAGGAATAAGACAATTGAATCTTGAACATTATCTAACAATGTGTACAAATAAGTACCATTTGAAAAGGATTCTTACACTCTCTGAAAGCTTTGTATAGGATAGGTCAGCAAGATATGTGAAGGACGTCCCGGTATCAAAAAGTGCTGTAAAACCTGAGTCAACAAGAGTTGTTCCAACGCGTATTTGATCTACAGAAATGTTATACGTTGGGCTGCAAAAGGTTTTCCACAAGAGCATGGTTAAGTGGATCTAACAGATTTGGATGACGCTAACCATAAAAATTTAAGGTGGTGTTTAATGGCGTCATTACCACTTACTGTAATGGGTTTATATTAAAAGGGGTCTCTTCCTGGTCAAAGCTACCCTTGTCTCCAAAACTAATTCGTCCTGCCCCATCATGACCAAAGCACATGGAGAAGGAATCTGACATAAAACCTTCTCGAGACAGAATACTAGGGACTGATATCTTCTCAAGACCAAGCCCAAATAAACCGTTTGGTGCTGCAACGTCTAGAAAAGAACCAGTTTGCACCTGTCCACAACTGAACACTTGAAATTGGCATTTATCAGAGAACGAATTTGAGAACTTCGGCAGAAGCACTTCTCAGTTACACAGTTAACCAAAATGTGCCTTCCATCCAACACATATAGTTAAATATACACTGCCAGAGGTCAACCTAATGCCAATCAACATCAAATCAATTAGATAAAAGTTCAGGATACTTACCCAAAGATCACACGCGCCTGGACAAATTTTTTCTCATTGTCTTCTGTTCTCAAGTGCAGAATATCATCCACTAAAATTCCTGAAGTTGAAGTTTCCGAGGAGACATAGGACACTGAATAAGGGCAGTGGCTATATGTACCAAGGCAATTATTGCGCTCTGTACACAAGCTATTACTGCAGGTGACCTGCTTGCTAGTTGACGATCCGTTCAGGCTGTATATGCTAAGCTCAAAATCCTGGGATAAAAACATAATCCACTTCAGAAGGAGTTAAAAGGAAACAATATCAGAGAACCACAAAAAGGAATGTATCTCATTTCATCCACGTCTGTCTAAGCACCCTTATAATTTATCTGGCAAATCAAAGTTAACGGTACAGTTAACACTGGTATTTTCAAATTAGAAGAAGATAATTCCATCGAACCATGGCCTAGAGGAGGAACCGACACCATACAAAGATTGATGAGTAAGGCTGTGAGGGAATAGAACAAATAATAGTAAAATGGTAACCCCAACTGGAAAACTAGGGCATAAAGTCCGGTTGCTTCACAAAACAATTGTTCATCAGTGCCTGAAAGATGCCATAGTGTAGGACTACTTAGTTGTCTGTTCACAGTTGACAATAATGTACAAGTGAATTAGATACAGGAATCTATGATCGTGCATACTCATGTGAAATTTTGGTTGTAAAATTCTCTTTGGCTGCTCCACAAAATAATGGCATCCAAAAATGTATAACCCCAAACTATTATGCCCTTGTAAGTGGTCATTTTCTAGTTTAGTGTACCGCTGTCTTATCAGAACCTCTAATTACACTCACGAGTCATGTTATACCACATTCCCAAAGACAGAATTTTGTGGATATCATTGCAGGTTTACAAATGGATAATAGTTATTTTCACACCAAACGGAGGTCATAATGTACTATTTTGTCACACGAAAAGTCTCATGAAATTTATAAGCTCCTCACTTTTCCATCATATGCATCTTGTGCCAAATTAGTTAGAATGGTCTAGCTGTCAAAGGCACCTTTAGCCAATTTTTTATGTTATAAAATGTGATTGCTAAGTACCAACATTCTAGGAATTTTGCATAAAGCTCAGTTAGTTGAGAGCTTTACACCACAATGTCTCACTCAACCCTTTCATATATAGATATACTTAAAGACACCCAAAAAAGAGAAGGGGGTAAAGTAAAACATACAGAGCTGTAAAGTGTAGGATCATCAGTAGAAGCACATTTGCCGCATTCACAAGGCACCCAAAATAAATCACTCCCAGTATCAAGCGCCACAAGAAACTTCATCCCCGGTGTCCCCAACGTCACTGTAGTGTAATGCAGGCTACAAAAACAAGATTTTCAAAATTAAACAAAAAAAAAAATGAGTCCAAAAAATATCAACCCAGAAAAAAGAAAAAAGGGGATTTGTTTGGACTTACAAACCAAGAGAGCTGATCCGGAAAGTGGAATTGCCATCAGAGAAAGTAAGTGGTCCGCCAAATTTGTAAAGCTTCCTACCATGTAACAACTTATCGTGGTTGGCTAACTGAGTATAGTACTGAAGACTTCCCTTGACCGGCCAATTATGAAGTGGACCACCTATTTTCTGCAGTGACCACTTCTTGACAGTTTCAGAGAAACGGTGGTGCATTTCAAATGTGAAAACACGCCCACTGCATTGTCGAATTGAGAGCAATGTTAGAAAGAAAATAATGAAAGAAGACATTTTTGTTTATCTCTAAGAAGTGCTTAAAAACTCAGATCTTGAACTGTAATGGCACTGAAATTAGTTACTGGGTAGACAGCTTGAGAGTTAGGTTTTCAAAGGGGGAGTCAAGAAAAGGAAAAAAGAGAGAGAAAAGGATTAGATTGGGAGTAGAGAGTAAAGTTTGACAGTTGTGTGGAAGTTCAAGAAACTCCATTATACTGAGTCGACTGGGATCTTCATGGGGTTGTTTCCTGCTTCATTGTCTCATTTTCCGAAAGTAGTTATTTTGCCAAGTTGAGAAAATTTTCTCAGATGATTGCCTCTTTTTATGGATTTGGCATTTTATCATTTATCACTATGATGGATCAATATTGTCATTTTTTTTTAATTGGGAAAATAACATTATATAACTGCTTTTAAAATAATAGCCAAAAAATATATTTTTTGTCATTATTATATATATATATATATATATATATATATATATATATATATATATATATATACACACACATTATGTATATTATATACAAAATTTATACTCTTTTCTTGACTACTAAATGTAAATAATTTCTGGCGTGGGCTAAAAATGAAAAAAATCCTTTTTTATTTCCCATTCGATGTTGGTACCTACATTTAGGCCCGATAAAATTCGACCCGTGCCGGTAAATCCTGCGTTGGGGGAAAAACGATTTCATACCCAGAATTTGAATCCAAAACCTCTAATTATATGAGGATGAACGAATTCTTAGTTACTTACCACTGCATCACAAACATTGTTGGTATATTATCATTTATCAGTACTCACTTGGATGTCAAATGGGCAAACTGAGTCCAGTTCTCGTACGTTAGATACTTAAATTGTGTTGAGCACAATTCAACCAACATAAATTTGTACGAGTCAAGATGAGTATAGTTAATAATTGGAAAAATTTTAATTGAATAATGGGGCATAGTTTAATTTATTCAATTTAGTGATTTACATTAAAAGGATTAGACAGTTTACACTTTTATGGAACAAAAATGATGTTGAACAAGTACATGAGATCAATTTTAAAGTAATCATACAAGGATGAATCAATAAATGAGTCATAATCTAATATGTTCAAAGATTACTAACGATGAGATGAATTGATCAATGGATTAAATCTAATTAACTAGACCCCTCCAATTTAAGTTTAAATTTGAGCAACATGGATGGATTACACTTCAATAGGCCAGAATTAACACTCTAATCCCCAAGAAAGTGTTCTATAGTATTTACGTAGATTTGCTATCTTTTTTGTGTATTAATTTATGTTTGTAATCTTATATAAAGCGGGTAGACTGTCTTTAAGTGTTCTAATAAATTTAATTCTCCTAGTTGCTAAAGCAAGCTGTGAAATCAATATTGTATGTGCATGACAACGAACGAGACAAACACTTTTAAGTGGTTCCTTTTTTGTTTCTTTCTATCCATGTGGGGCATGAAATATTAAATAATTCTTCAATTTTATAAACCGTTGAAACAATTTGTAGTATGTTCTTTTGTTTATCTTTGGCAAAATATCTTAAACCACCCCTAAACTTTGCTCAGATTATTAGTATCCTCCCCGAATTATATCCGGTCTTAATTACCCCCTTTAACTTGGCCTTTTGAGGGTCATTACCCTCTAGATACTGATATGGCAAAAAGTGTGGGTGCACTCGTCTGCCACGTGAATTTTTTTGTCTATGTGACATTTTTTTTAAAAATAAAATATTTTTTTACCTTTTTAAGAATATTACTTTTTAAATAATTTTTTTCGAATAAAATTTATAATAGAACTTGGATATAACTATATTATTTAGGTTAAATATTTATTTGGCCAAAAATAATAAAATTTTAGTTAATCCTTTTTTGAATTGACCTGAAAATAAAGATTTATACAATTGAAATATATAGTCAAGGCATCTAAAAAGTTATAAAAAATATATAGTTGAAATAAATAGTCATTGCATCAAAAGAAGAAATAAAAAGAGTGTACAATTGCACTTGTAATTTCTTGCAATTGTACACTCTTTTTATTTCTTCTTTTGATGCAATGATTATTTATTTCAACTGTGTATTTTTACTTTTTTAGATAAAATTTGTAAAAAATAATAATAATTTAGAGCACCGTAATTTAGAGCTATATAAAAAACTATAGCCAAAATAATTAATTTCAAACTATGTATTTTTTATAACTTTTTAGGTGTCTTGACTATTTATTTTAATTGTATAAATCTTTATTTTCAGGTCAAATTCAAAAAAAGATTAACGAAAACTTTGTTATTTTTTGCCAAATAAAAATATTTAGCCTAAATAATATAGTTATATCCAAGTTTTATTATAAATTTTATTCGAAAAAAATTATCTAAAAAGTAATATCTTAAAAAGGTAAAAAATATTTTATTTTTAAAAAAAATGCCATATAGATAGAAAAATTCACGTGGCAGGTGAGTGCACTCACATTTTTTGTCACATCAACGTCTAGGGGGGGTGATGACTCTCAAAAGACCAACTTGAGGGGGGTAATTAAGACCAGGAATAGTTTGGGATAATACTAATAATCTGAGCCAAGTTTATGAGTGGTTTAAGGTATTTTGTCTTATCTTTTCGAAGTGACGCTTTTCTTAAAAGTTTAATTTCTGAAATTACAATGGCCCCACTTGGGGAAAATAATTTGGTTGGCAATTTAAATTTGTTGACACTTGACAGCTCAAATTCTGTTTGTGTTATCTTCTTTCTTTTTCCTATTTCCCAATTCCATTTTAACTTTAGGGTTTAAGCAGTCCGTCTAAAAAAATAATAATAATTACTCCCTCCGGTCCACACCAAGTAATTATTTTACCTTTTTATTTTGGTCCAATATAAGTGTCTATTTATATAATCAAGAAGGAATTAATTTTATTTTTCCAAAATTCGCCCTTGTTTACATATTTTAATGTGTTAAGGTAACAATTAATTAGGCTAATTTAGTGAAAATATTTTTTTTCTCTCGGAGTTCGTATATTAATGGGTGTGACAAAGATAAAATAGTCACTTATTGTGGACCAGGAGTAACTTTTATCTACATGCCTTAAAGACCATGTATTAAGGGTTGTTTAGTTATCGGGATGAGAATACTAATCCCAAAATAGAATTTAAATTGTAAGTATATCATGTTTGGTTATAGTATTAGCTAATACCGATATAAATTTTATACGAAAATGATGATATCCTGACCCATGTAATAATATAAAGCTGATTGGCACAAGGTACTTGACCTCTATTTTCTGTCTTATCACACGTCCTATTTAGAATTAGTTTGCAAATTTTTATCATTTCGATACTACACATGGATAACAAAAAATCGATTTTCTATTTGGAAAGAGAAGAATATACAAGGTTTCTTCAATGAAATAACTTTGTTCTACATTCTCTACCTTAAACAAAATCTCAGATGATGGACAAAAGGAAGAAAAGAGTTCGAGGCATTAATTGCTCAAATTCGTAAACTTTTACCCAAAAACTAGTACTTAATCGACAAAATTAAGTTCAAGTCACTATAAAAGTTAACATGTACATGTAATATTAAATTGAATCAAAACCAAAAGAAAAAACCTAATAAAAATCGTAATATTTACAGAAAGTTTGATCATGTGATAATCTAACAGGGCACTCATGCAGTACCCACAAAAAAAATAAAAAAATATAACTTAAATCCCTTAAAAAGGGTCTTGACTTCTTATACATCTTATCACTCTGCTTCTTAAAGTAAACAAAATTGTGAAAAAATTGGTAAACTCTGGGTAAGGCTTAAGCTGGAGAGACAGAGGTAAATCCAAATTTATCAGATAAATTAGTTCTTGTCAAAGGTGAAAAATGCTCCATTTGCTGAATAAATTGCACGTCGTGCACCAATGGATTATCTGTTCTCCCCGGAGGAGAACCTGAGTAACATGACGGCGATTTTCTTCCATCTCTTGTCTGCATTCATATATTCTCTTGTTAAAATAACAAATAAGAGAGATCTTCAGACATTTTAATTATAGAAAAGAAAACTAAACGGTAACATAATCAATAATTTTAGGGATATCCTATCAAACAAAAAGAATTAGTCGAACAAAGTGCGTAGAGAACAAACCTTATCAGCAACAATGTTGAGAATCCCACTTCTTCCATCAAAATTCTTCTGGCTGATCACATGAATTTCCAAATATTATTTCTCAAAAGATCAATTACAATACTCCATTACATTAAAAAGTAGAGAAAGAAAAATATAAAAATGCGAAAAATAGGACTAAAAATGGAAATAAAAGAAGAAGTACGTATTATCGTTGTAATTCATGGATTTGAGGAATTCAGGAAGAGTAGAACCAGGTCTTCTAGGTTTAGGGCAAATAGGTGGCACATTATTTCCTCCATTGTTCAGCTTATTTTTCTCCTCAACAAAAATGCTCTTCACTGAAGAATGATGCATCTGTCGTCTACTAATTTAACATGTAAAGAAAAAGTGTAGTTCTACTAATTAAATTGTCACAAGTACGAGAACTTGTGACAGTTTCTATAACTGTTCCTGATTATTTATACCTTTTCAGAAAATGGTAATGACACATTTTTTTTACCATAAGTTAACATCGGCCACATGTTTATCTCAAAAACAGTGAATAAAAAGAGATAAAATAGTGAAGTATACTGGGCTTATAGAAGTTAGTTATAGTGAAAGAGCGAAGAGGCCATTGCTTGGCCAAGATTTTACGTAGGGTAAGGTCTTTGACTAGAGTTTTTTATTCCTATTTCTTCTCCATTTTATCATCTGGACAATAATTACTGGTCCAAGTGTGTAAGTTCCCAAGATTTTTGCCTTCATTATTTAACTCTCGGCTTATGTTTTAACAATTTGTTTCCATGTTATGCTTACATCACTGAAAAAGTCACTCACTCAATTTCTCAAACTTCTAGTAGCCAAATGTCCATTTTGCTCTCAAAATTATCAGCTTTTATTTTTTCATTTTTTAATATTATGACACTCTTATTTATTTTTAATCTTTATTATGAACTTACCTATAGAATAAAATAAATTTATTTATAAAGTATAAAAAATAATTTTCAAGCATATATAATGTTGGAATAATAGGGTAGAAATTTCTCTCTCTAACCCAATGCTCACCGGTGCACGTTAGTACGACGTCCGACCACCGTAGATATGGCTCGGGGAAGAGGCAGACCTCGAGGAAGACCAAGGTTGCAACCTTTAGCTGAGGGAGGAAACCTAGCTGAAGCTAACTTGAAACCAGAGAAAACTCCAGTAGCTACTATGGCTAATGCTACTGTTCCATTGGAAGAGAATCAATAGGAGCAACGTGCAAGTGAAGGAATGAAGAAAACTGTAGCTAATAAATTGGATCTGAGTGTTAGTCCAATCTTAAGTGGCCAAAGTGACAAAATCAATTGAGAAAGCTGCAGATCTAGCGAGTACGAGCAAACCAACACAAGATCTAACACCAGTAAATGAGGAGAAACGGGAGAAAACAGCGTGGACCTTATTGTTTGCCGGTAATCGCATCTCTGAAAATGGTTTGAAACTGAGTTATATACCACCTAAAATCGTAGAAGGTAAGACAGTGGTACAACTTGAGAAAGAGGATGTGAAGAAGGAAGTTAGGAAATGGAAATGTGCTTTAATTGTGTATGTAATTGGGGAAACACCTGGCTATAATTACATGCACAGATTTGTAAAACATAGTTGGAATCAAGTCTTAGAACCGGAAGTATTCTATCATTATGAAGGATACTATGTTGTCAAGTTTCAATCAATGAATGATATGAATAAGATTCTATACTCGGGTCCATACACAATGAACAATAAGCCACTTATTTGAAGCCATGGACTGTTAATTTTGATTTTACCAAGGAATTTCTAACTGAAATTCCACTGTGGGTGAAACTACCTAATCTTCCTATGAGTTGCTGGGATGGGCAGTCTTTGAGCAGAATTGCAAGTGCTATTGGCAAACCACTATATGCAGATGAATGCACCTCAAAACAAAATAGGATCTCATATGCTAGGATGTTAGTTGAGATTAATGTTACTAGAGCATTGCCAACAAGTGTCATAGTATGTGAACCAGATGGAAGACAATTTGAACAAGCAATAGACTATGACTGGAAACCAGAATTCTGTGATGAATGCTTGAAGATTGGTCACTCATGTAAGAAAGTTGAGAATGAACAAAACCACTATGAGCAGCCTAGGAGAGGAAGGAGGCCAGATGCACCACTTGCTACACAGGAAGGCCCTCAACAAGCACAGAAAGTGGTACAAGAGTAGAGAACTAAGAAGCAGATAGAAGAGCCTCCTACTGTGGTAGGAGGAGCAGATCAACAAGAGGAAGAGATAAATGACAAACATCTTATTGATCAAACACAACAACCTATGGATCAGACACAGCAGGCTCTAGCAAGAACTGAAGTTCAAACACCTGGAAGGGTGGTACAAAGCACTCAAAAGAGCCTTGAACTGAGTTGTATCAGGGAGTTCCCAACTCTGGCTACTAGTATACCGAGAGGGAATAGAACAGGGGAGTACAAAGGTGGGAAGGGAATACAGCAATGCTTGCCCATAACTACTAGTGGGCCACCTATAAGAGTTTAATAACTTGGGTGATATAGAATGTGAGGGGAATAAATAAGAGATATAAGCAAAAAGAATTAAAGATATATGTACAGAATAAGCAAATAAAATTAGCTGATTTTTTGGAAACTAGAGTCAAGGAGAATAGAGCCAACAGAGTACTCAAAAATATCTTACCTGGTTGGGAAATTCAGAACAATTACCAGAATGCAATTAATAGGAGGATTTGGCTGACATGGGATCCTAAGGTATATTGTATTGATGTTGAAAAAATAGATGCTCAATTAATTCACTTACAGTAAAGGGGAGAACGGATGGATTTGAAGCTTGCCTAACACTAGTGTATGGTTTCAACACAGTTGAGCAAAGGAAAGCTTTATGGAGTAACCTGAATGACATTCAACACAAGTGGCAAAGCCTTGGATAATTGGTGAAGATTTTAATGCAATGTTGTATACTCAAGACATAATGTATGGAAATCCAGTAGCAATGAGTGAAATGGTGGATTTCTCAGACTGTATTCATAATCTGTTTCTAAATGAACTGACCTAGAAGGGAGAATACTATATCTGGTCCAATAAACAACAAGGGGATGACAGGATACTAAGTAGAATTGATAGGGTGTTTGGTAATGACCTGTGGATGACTAATTGGGGGCATGTGTGTACTGAATATGATGTACCATTGATATCTGATCACTCTCATATGCTACTGAACATCAAGACCATGAGATCCACTATCAAACCACCCTTTAGATTCTTTAATGTATGGACAGATCAAAAGGAGTTTGGGAATATAGTGATGTCCATATGGAACAAAATATTAGCAGTGGATGACATGGAGAATGTATGGACGAAGCTTAAAGCTCTGAAGCCTTTATTCAAGAGGATAAATACTGATGAATATAAGGAAATAACAAAGAGAATTGAAGATGCAAGAAGTGACCTTGTTATAGGCCAAGAAAAGATGCAAAGCCAATATAGTGACAGTCTACTAGAACAAGAGAAGCAAACTCTCCAACAACTAGAGAAGTGGTCTCTAATTGAAGAGAGTATTATGCAACAAAAATCAAGGGTCAAATGGATTAAACTGGGGGATAGCAATACCAAGTATATCTGCTATTGTAAAAGAGAGGAGCCATAGAAAATAGATATTGGAGCTGATCACAAAGGATGGAACGAAGGTTAATAGCCAGGATAGCATTAACGAAGAGTTTATAAGGTTCTATAAAAACTTGATGGGGACTTCTACAAAGACACTACCAGCAGTCAACAAAGAAATAATGAAGAATGGCCCTAAGCTTACTCGTGAACAACAGCTAAGTTTGATTGCAGAAGTGACAGAAGATGAAGTATATAAGGGACTATGTGCTATACAAGAGGATAAATCTCCTGGAGTTTATGGATATAATTCATGTTTCTTCAAGAAAGCATGGCCTATATTGAAGTAGGAGATTGTGCAAACAGTGCATAAGTTCTTTATCACAGGAAGAATGTACAAAGGTATTAACTGTACAACAATCACTCTTGTTCCTAAAGTGAATAACCCAACCACAGCAAGGGAATTCAGGCCTATTGCATGCTGTACTGTTCTCTATAAGATCATTTCTAAAATACTGGCAAACAGACTGCATGGAGTAATTACTAGTGTGATATGTGAAGCTCAGGCAGGTTTTATTCCAGAAAGGAAAATATCAGATAACATAATCTTATCTCATGAACTTGTGAAGGCATACACCAGAAAGAATTCTTCCCCAAGGTGTATGATCAAGATTGATCTAACTAAAGCTTATGATTCTATAGAATGGATATTCTTGGAACAAGTAATGATTGAGTTGGGATTCCCTAGTAAATTTCAACAATGGGTGCTGGCCTGTATGAAGACAATGACTTATTCAATTATCATCAATGGAGAACCTACTAAGCCATTCCGGGCTGCAAAGGGGCTGAGACAAGGAGACCCTATGTCTCCTTTACTCTTTGCAATTGCTATGGAATACTTGAGTAGAGGCTTGAATGGACTGAAGAAAGAAAGGGAATTCAAATATCACCCAAGGTGTGCTAAACTAGGCATAACTCATCTGAGTTTTACAGATGATCTGCTGCTCTTTGCAAGGGGTGACTTGGCCTCAATCACTTAGTTACAACATTGCCTTAACCAGTTTTATGCAGCTTTTGGATTGAAAGCTAACCAGGAAAAGAGTTCAATCTTCTTTGGTGGTGTTGATCAATTGGCAAGTGAAGAGATAGTGCAGAAATTTGGTTACTCTAGAGGTACATTACCAGTTAAGTACTTAGGAGTACCATTAACCACTAAGAAGATGTCCATAGCCCAATGACAACCACTTATAGAGAAGATGGTGGCAAGAATTTCTTCATGGACAGCTAAAAAACTCTCATATGCAGGAAGAATTCTATTAGTGCAATCTGTTGTATTTGGCATCCAGGCTTATTGGTCTCAACTGTTTCTAATTCCTAGCAAGATCTTGAAGACTATTGAAACATACTGCAAAAGCTATGTGTGGTCAGGAGTCAATGTCATTACTAAAAGATCTCTGGTAGCATGGGATAAAATGTGTACTCCTAAAAGTACTGGGGGACTAAACCTATCAATCTCAAACTATGGAATAAAGCAGCAGCAACAAAGAATTACTGGGATCTAGCAAACAAGGGGGATAAAATGTGGATCAAATGGATACATGCATACTATATAAAAGGCCAACAGTTATCTAATATGCCAATACCAAAACAAGCTTCCTGGTTAGTTAGAAAAATGGTGGAGGCATGATAAGTGCATTTTACCAGATATTAACTACATAATTTCTCTCATAAAAATATATAAATTATCATGTTTCCTACATATTCTTAACTTTATTTTGCAGGAATAATTATAGCAGAATTATTGTGCGCAACATGAAAAAAGAAAAATAAATATTCAAGAAAAATACAACAAAGAAGTGTAAGATCGAGCTATGATTCATTACTGTCGTGACAATGCACCAAGTCTCGATTTGCCATGATGAAATCTAAACTTAGAATTGCAGAATTCTCATCTCTGCAAATTCAAAATCTAGACTTGCCATTGAAATCTAGCACCAAATCTAGAATTCGAATTCTCATATCTGCAAATGCAAAATCTAGATTTGCCATGGAAATCTAGCACCAAAACGAGAAGTCATCATGAAATTTTCTTTATATAAGAAGATGTTGCCGATCAGAAGGGGGAAGGGGAGAGAAAGCTTAGAGTTAGAAATCGGAACCCAAATTCCTAATAAGTTTCTCTGTTTTATTTCTTTCACTAATATCGAGTTATCTTTTCTTTTAAATCACAATAGTGGTTTAGTTGTTGTTTTTAAATAAATTCCAGTGTAAGAAATTACTCTAGTTCCTACTTTTAATTAAATAGGGAGAATTATTATTCTTGAATATTTCTTTCTATTTTCTTATTTAATGGACAAGAATATTTTCATTGTTAGTACTAGTTCCAGTGTGGAGTAACTTTTCTTGTGTTGGGAGAAAGACGGATCTTAATATTTCTATATAATAGTAGATATTATTCCTCAAATTCACATGCTTGAGCTAGAATTTATTTAACTTTTATCTGCATTTACAGTTAGACGTTATTTAATTTATTAACATCTATCTATCTTGTACTACATATTAACTGTTTATTAATTCTGTAATCGAGAGAGGCGGAAGAAATAATATAGTTAAATGTAGTATTGATAAATGTTAATATTTTATTCAGTAACATCTATCTTTTTTATGTTATAATTAATTTTACACTTATTTGTAATCGAGAGAGGCGAATGGTGTAATAATCAGTTATAATAAGTAGGGTAACCGAAAGGGACTTACTATCAAGAGCATGTTTTAGTTCAATCATATATTTCTAGTTCTTTAGTATTACTATTTTAAAGATTAATAGTATAACCGAGAGGAGTTCAATTAATTATTCAACTTGAGTAGTAATATATATTTGTAATCGTGAGAGGCATTTATACCTTTTTGAGAAATAGAAATTGAAGAATAATAATTCTACTATATAATAGAAATATTAAGTGAAGTCAAGATCTCAACACCTTTTATTATATTTGTGAAAAATAAAATATTTTCTACTGCTCTATTCATGCATTTTTTAGTTAGTTAATTTACAACTCAACTCTTTCTGATTTTCTCAAATAGTAATTAAAACAAGAAACGTCTGTAGAATAGATAAACTAATCTATATGGGTTCGACATCTTTCTATACTATAATTTGACAGAGTACGAATTTAACTTATACACACGCCAGACACTCGTCAAGGCAAGAAGCTCAGTGGCAACAATTCAACTTCAGCTAAGGAAGAATAGCAGCATGATCATACAACTATATCTGGCTATGATGGGGCAATTGCCAAGAGTAGAATGGAAGATGTTCATGTTTGGAAATGAAGCAAGGGCAAAAGCCAAATTCACAATGTGGCTGTATTTCCAAGACAGGATGCTGACCAGTGACAGATTAAACAAATGGGGGATGCAGGTGGACAGGGAATGCAGTCTATGTATAGTACATGATGAGAGCATGAAGCATATCTTTATTGAATGTGAGTATGCTAAGAGTATTTGGACAAAACTACTAAAATGGATGCAGAGGCAACCAATATGGGCAACCTCATGGGACCAACACTGGAAATGGGCAGCAAAGAATGCAAAAGAAAAATCAAGTTAGGCAGGGGTATTCAGAATGGTATGTGCAGAAGCAATTCATGAGATATGGAATGAGAGAAATCATTGGATATTTGAAAAGTAAGCAGGAAAGCTGAAGAGTTAGCTAGGAACATAGCATGCATATGTAATGTTAGAGCAACAAATCAGAATAGGCAACTTATACTAAATTTTCAGTTCTGAATGTAAATAATAGGAGAAAAGGAGGTGAGTATAGTTGATATATGTATAGTTTGGAGAGTTAGAGCAGATAGGACAGTAGGCTGAGTTTTAAGCCAATTGTGGATATGTAAAGCTTCATTGGTGATTAATGAAAATTTTATAATTACCAAAAGAAAAATGTTGGAATAATAAAAGTCGGACATTGATGCAACTTATCTTTGAGGAGTCATATCTTATTCTTATTTAGTGAGACGATCAAATTATTGATACAACAGTATACTTGCATATAATTTATAATAAATAATAAACATGATATATATATATATATATATATATATATAAAACAATAAATATATTTCTTCCACGTCTTAATATGCTTTTAGTAACATTAGCCTGTCTTTATATTGTTATTAGATGATCAACAAGAGTAACACATATCTTAGAAGGTATAAATTCTGCATTTGACCATTTTCATATTAAAATTTTCATTATGATCATTGAAATCCAACTTATCTGAGTTTATTTATTATTTTAAAAAATCTTATAGAGGATAAATTCGACGTGAGCAAACTTAAGGTAACCAATTTCAGCGTCGCTTCTTTTACTAACAATTTAACAACCAATGAATGCAACATAATGTATTCGGGTGTACGTGTTTGGTACAATGGTACGTATGATGGAAAATGTTCCTTTCAAGAAAATAAGTTATTTTCAAATGTTTAATTATTAAAAAATATTTTTTTTATGGAAAATAACCCGAAGGGAGAAATGACTTCACTTTTGGGCAGAAGTCAATTTCCTTCCTGATTGTCTCTATTTTTAACTTCATATCATTGCTTTAACCAACACTTTATTCTCAATCTGTATTATTTAACAATATTGTCGAAACACTTAGCGTGTTTGATATAAATAACTAAAGTCATTTGTAATGGAAACTGTTTATTGGTGTTAAATTGGTGAGTGAAAATATTTTTCTAGAATTTTATAGGAACGAATTCTTTTAGTTGATGTGCTTTTCTAATGGATTTTTTTTTTATTTTTTTTCTAGTTTATAAGGATTTTATTCATTTCTCCATAGCTAGAAAAAAGTTTAGTGGCATTTGTAGAAATTAAAATTTTAACAGATCAAGATAAATCCTAAATTCGAGACAACTCTTGAAATATTAGGTGTCTGTTAGGGTTGTTTGGTGGCTACTCCACCCAAACCCTAATCCATGCCTATAAATAAGGCGACATATGTCTTTCAAAGAGGATCTCGGCAACTCCATAAACTATCGGAATATGCACAAAGAGATCAAATATGAGATCTCCGAAATTCCATGAAATTCTTAGAATATTCATTAAGAGATCAAAGACATGTCAAATATGTCTTGCTCAAAGTCCTACATTCGAGAAATACGCTGATTAAGCCCTCGATCACGGAGAACGATCTAGAGAGAAGAATCAAGGGAACAAACAGAATTATACTTGTCACCTTATCAATAAAATTATGTTTCTTCATATTTATATTGTGGTTTTTGTATTACAAATAATTTATTGCAAACAAACTGGCACGCCCAGTGGGACCAAATCTGTCATTCATCTCTTCCTCATGCAAATCAAAAACTTCAAGTTTCAAGATTATCTGTTGTGATGGTCGGGTACTTCAAGTCTCGTCTTCAAGTTTCAGCAAGCCTACACCTCGACAAACCTTGAAGTTGGGGGTATTTGTAGACACTGAAATTTTAACAGATCAAGATAAATCCTAAATTCAAGATAACTTGAAATATTAGGAGTCTATTAGGATTACTTGGTGGCTACTCCACCCAAATCCTAATTCATGCCTATAAATAAGGCTACATATGTCCTTCAAAGAGGATCTCAGCAATTCCATAAATTATCGGAATATGCACAAAGAGATCAATTATGAGATCTCCAAAATTCCATGAAACTCTTGGAATATTCATTAAGAGATCAAAGACATGTCAAATATGTCTTGCTTAAAGTCCTACGTTCGAGAAATACGCTGGTTAAGCGCTCGAATCACAGAGAACGATCTAGAGAGAAATCAAGGGAACAAACAGAATTGTACCCGCCACCTTATCAATAAAATTATGTTTCTTCATATTTATATTGTGGTTGCAATTTATTTTTGTATCACAAATAATTTGTTGCAAACAGTAATATCATAATTTATGATTTTAGTAAATGTGGGATAGTAATAATAATTATATTTTATAAGGCCATCTCCAACCCTCTCCCCATTTTTGCCCCCAAAATTTCAGGATGAATAGTGTTCCCTCAAATATGTGGGTACACTATTCATCTCCCCCATTACTATTCATGCATATTTTATTATTTAACTCTATTAATTTACCTTTTTATGTATACCTAATTATATTTATGTAATATATTTATAATATTAATTTTACATCTTAACTTTGGCGTATAATTTTGATAAATTAATTTTTGTGCATTTATTATTTTTATGTAAAAATTGTAAGTTAATTTTATTATAAGTTATAATTGTACAAAAATATATAATCATCTCAAAAAATGAATAGTGCAAATATAAAATATTAGATGTTGCTAAAATTGAAAGGTACAAATATAAAATATTAAATATTGTTAAAATTCAAAATACATTAAATGAAAATACATAAAATTGAAACGACAATAAATAGCATAATAACTTAGTAGGCAAATATGTCGTTTTCAGATACACCAAAATCATTATAATATTGAGTGAATGGTAACGAGAGGATTGTTGTGATTGTGACTGTGGATATTGTTGACTTCTTTTATATATTATTCGTTGTTGTTCTTGTCGCATAAATTCACGATGAGTCGGATTGACAATAGAATCCAGATCCATCATTAAAACTTTATTTTCTTCTTTCATTTTTTTACTCTTAGTTTTTCTTTTTGAATAGTCAAAACTTCCCTTTTTGCTTCGGTTGCATTATTCATCGCCTCAACCATCCGATTATTTCTTATTGGATTGTCTTCATTTAATCTTCGTCAATTTTTCTCTTCATTTTTGCTTTCTTCACCCTACTAGGCCGTGGTGATGTTGTGGAATCACCTGCAACATCCTCATTTAAATTTAGTGAAAAAGATGATAAGTTAGGAGATGATAGATAGGGTGAATTAGGGCTAGGATTCTCAGACTCTGATGATATATTAGCATTGCCTTGCTTTCTTGGTTTTCTCCTTCTAAAATCGCTATCGTTAAACTTCTCAAAATCCTTCATTATAGCCCACGCATGATCAAATTTAAAACCCTTTTTGAAGTTCAGATCTTGCATAAGTAAAGCTTTTGCTTGTGTAAGCTGCAATATTAAAAAAAATTAAAAAAAGTAAGTAAATATATATACAAATAAAATATAAGTAACTACAAAATAAATACTCACAATATTTATGTAGTATTTCGAATGAATTTTATCGTTATGTAATATGTATTTAATTAATCTTGTATCGCAATGATTTCACTTTTATTTATTAGTTATGCTATAATAATTGCTTACAAATTGTATTATTTAAAATTTTATGGAATTGTTTTAATGGAAATTACAAATTAATGAAAATAAAAGATGGAATTTGTTTAATGAAAATTTAAAAATAAAATTGAAATGAAAGATAATAATATAATATAGAAGAGAGAGAAGAATATAAAAGGAATATTCTCTTTTAGGGGAAAAAATGGGGGAATGGTTGGAGCAAGGGCATCTCCAACCTTTACCCAATTTTTGGTCAATGGGGATTTCCCCATTTTGGGGACAACTTACTCCAACCATTCCCCCATTTTTTTTCCCAAACTTTTTTATATTTTTCTCTTTCTTCTATATTATATTATTATCTTTTATTTTTTAATTTTCATTAAATAAATTCCATTTTTTATTTTTATTAATTTGTAATTTCCATAATTAAAACAATTCCATAAAATTTTAAATAATATAATTTGTAAGCAATTATTATAGATTAACTAATAATTCAAATAAAAGTGAAATCATTGCAATACAAGATTAATTAAATATATATTACATAACGATAAAATTCATCCGAAATACTAGATAAATATTCAACTTCAATCTCTAGCATTCTCCCATAAATGATCTATTAATGCATTACGAAGTACAAAATGAGCATCTTTGTCCTTAATTCTTCTATGTCGAGCTAAAAATTCTTGAAATCGTTGATTTTCATCTACTGTTGGAGTTAGACCTTCCAAATCTTCTTGAATTGGTGCATTAAGATCACGCTCATTCTCGATTATCATGTTGTGCAGTATAATACATGTAGTCATTATATCATGTAGCATTTCTTTCTGCCAAAAACGCGAGGGTCCTGAAACAATTGCAAAACGTTGTTGCAAAACTCTGAATGCACGTTCAACATCTGTTTGGCATGATTCTTGTTTCATCGCAAAATATTTCTTCTTTGCCGTACGTGGCTCACGAATAGTTTGCACAAGGGCTGACCATTTTGGATATATACCGTCAACTAAATAATAATCCATATTATATTCTTGCCCTTGAATAACATAATAGGCGGGAAGAGCAGTACCTGCAGCAAGATCGGAAAACAAATGTGATGACTCTAAAACATTAATGTCATTATTAGTGCCGGGCATACCAAAATATGCATGCCATATCCAAAGGTCATAATCAGTCACAACTTCAAGAATAATTGTTGGTGATCCACTACGAACTGCATATTGTCCAGCCCATGTTGTTGGACAAGTTTTCCATTTCCAATGCATGCAGTCTAGACTGCCTAGCATTCCTGGAAAGCCACGTTGTTCACCGATGTGCAGAAAGCTTGCAACATCGTTAGGTGTTGGTGATCTCAATTACTGCTCGCTAAAAACCTCTACGACAGCTCGGCAAAATCTCTTCAGGCTCTCAATTGCAGTCGACTCTCCAATTTTCACATATTCATCAGTGGCATCCGCCGGCAAACCGTATGCCAGCATTCTAAACACGGCTGTAATTTTTTGTAGAGTAGATAATCCAAATCTACCCATAGCATCGACACGTTGTACAAAGTACATATCATGACCTTTAACTTCATCAACTATTCGGAGGAACAAATTACGGGACATACGATATCTACGACGAAACTAGCGATCATTAAAGCGGGGATTATTTGGAAAAAAATCAAGAAATAAATTATTATCAGCACCTTCACGATCTCGATTGATTACCAAATGACCTCGAACGGAGCCAACTCTGATAGGATCATTATTTCGATTTTCTTCCAAACACTGCAACACATAATTATTCATCTCAATTGCTTGCTTGAACATTTCTATATCAGCTTCATTATCCGAAATTAAAGGTGATGATGATGATGATGATGAGTAATTTGAATCATCATTTTTATTAGATGAACCTCCCATATAGAAATTCATTTTCAGAAGACGGAAACAATAACAATTAATTTTTTAAGAAATGAATGTGATGGATGAATATGATTTTCCTAAATGGTGTTTATTTTTATAGAGAGGTATATTATTCTTAAGATAAAATATGATAAGGATAAAATCCACCGGACAGTCGAGATTAGAACGAAATCTACTCGACGGCTGAGATCAAAATAAAATCTATCATCTTGAATAATGTGTAGAGATATTTTATTCTGAAGATAAAATAGGGTAAGGATAAAATCCATCGGGCGGTCGAGATTAGAATGAAATCCACTCGACGGCTGAGATCAAAATAAAATCTATCATCTTGAATATTGTGTAGAGATATTTTATTCTGAAGATAAAATAGAATAAGGATAAAATCCATCGGACGGTCGAGATTAGAACGAAATCCACTCAACGACTGAGATCAAAATAAAATCTATCCTCTTCTCATCTACTAAATTGTGTCTACTGAAATCTCTATATATTGAGGTGCCAACATAACCCTCTATAATCACAATTGGCTTTTATTTTTCTTCCGATAATTCACTTTTCCTCTAATCAGTTGAAAATATGTCTATTCGATTTGCAGGATACACTGTAAACAAAGATATTCTATTATGTAAAATGCATTTAGATGTTTGTCAAGATCCGATAACGGACGTCAATCAATCCAAAGATCAATTTTGGGGTCGAGTCGTAGATCCATACAACAATACAAAGAAAGATTTTTGGGAGATTCGCACCAAAAAATCGTTGCAACACCGGATGCAAATAATTGAGAAGGCAGTAAGAAAATTAAATGGATGTACGTCAAGTAGAAAATTTGCGTCCTAGTGGTGCTTCTGAGCAGGATATTGTGAGTATTTAATTTGTAGTTACTTATATTTTATTTGTATATATATTTACTTATTGTTTTATATAATTATTTTTTAATATTGCAGCTTACACAAGCAAAAACTTTGCTTATACAAGATCTGAACTTCAAAAAGGGTTTTAAATTTGATTATGTGTGGGCTATAATGAAGGATTTTGAGAAGTTTAACTATGGCGATTTTGGAAGGAAAAAACCAAGAAAGCAAGGCAATTCTAAAATACATCGGAGCCTGAGAATCCTACCCCTAATTCACCCTATCTGTCATCTCCTAACTTATCATCATTCTCAGTAAATTTAAATGAGGATGTTTCCACATCATCACAACGCCCTAGTGGGGGTGAAGAAAGCAAAAATGAAGAGAAAAATTGACGAAGATTATATGAAGACAATCCAATCAGAAAATAATCGGATGGTTGAGGCGATAAATAATGCAACCCATGCAAAAAAAGAAGTTTTGATTGTTCAAAAGGAAAAAGTAAGAGTAAAAGAAATGAAAGAAGAAAACAAAATTTTAATGATGGATGTGGATTCTATTGTCGATCCGACTCGTCGTGAATTTATGCGACAAGAACGGCAACAAATAATGTATAAAAAAAGTCAAGAATATTCACAGTCACAACCACAACAATCCTCAGCCCCATTCAGTCAATACTATAATGATTTTGGTGTATCTGGAAACGACATAGCTCCCTACTAAGTTATTATGCTATTTATCATAGTTTCAATTTTTATGTATTTTAATTTAATGTATTTTCAATTGTCATGTATTTCCAATTTTAATGTATTTTTATTTAATATATTTTCAATCTTCACTTTTCAATTTTAGCAATATTTAATATTTTATATTCGCACCTTTCAATTTTAGCAACATCTAATATTTATATTTGCACCATTCATTTTTTGAGATAATTATATATTTTTTGTACAATTATAAATTATAATAAAATTAACTTATAATTTTACATAAAAATAATAAATACACAAAAATTAATTTATCAAAATTATACACCAAAGTTAAGATATAAAATTAATATTATAAATACATTACATAAACATAATTAGATATATATAAATAGATAAATTAAAAGATTAAATAATAAAATAATAATAAAAAAGTGATGAATAGTAATTGGGGAGATGAATAGTGTACCCCATATTTGAAGGAACACTATCCATCTCCCTCATTTTTGCCCCCAAAATGGGCGATGAATAGTGTTCCCTCAAATATGGAGGTACACTATTCATCTCCCCCATTACTGTTCATCACTTTTTTATTATTATTTAATCTTTAAATTTATCTCTTTATATATACCTAATTATGTTTATGTAATATATTTATAATATTAATATTATATCTTAACTTTGGTGTATAATTTTGATAAATTAATTTTCGTGCATTTATTATTTTTATGTAGAATTGGCAGTAGATGAAAATCAACGATTTCATGAATTTTTATTTCGACATAGAAGAATTAAGGACAAAGATGCTCATTTTGCACTTCGTAATGCATTAATCGATCATTTATGGGAGAATACTAGAGGTTGAAGTTGAATATTTATCTTGTATTTCGAATGAATTTTATCGTTATGTAATATGTATTTAATTAATTTTGTATCACAATAATTTCTCTTTTATTTGAATTATTAGTTAATCTATAATAATTTCTTACAAATTATATTATTTAAAATTTTATGGAATTGTTTTAATTATGAAAATTACAAATAAATAAAAATAAAAGATGAAATTTGTTTAATGGAAATTAAAAAATAAAATTGAAATGAAAGATAATAATATAATATAGAAGAGAGAGAAGAATATAGAAAAGTTTGGGGGGAAAAATGGGGAAATCCCCATTTTGGAAACCAAAAATGGGGTAAAGGTTGGAGATGTCCTAAATTATCCCCAAAATGGGGAAATTCCCATTTTATGGATCAAAATGGGGGTAAAGTTTGGAGATGCCCTAAGAAGGGAATCCGAAACCATAATTTACAATATTAATTTTTTTTGTTTCATTTTCCGATTTCTTAAATGGAAACCCCCTAGGAGTTTTGATTTAAAAACTCAACTTTCCAATTTCCACTTTTTCTTTTGTTTCCTTTCTCCTTTTGGGTTTCCTAAATGGAAATCCCATATGAGTTCGAATTAGGATTTTAAAAGCACGTTATAGAGTTTCCTATTTGCTTATTAATTTCCTAAACGGAGAATCCAACATAAATTAGGATTAGGTTGCCTCTCTCTCTCTATATATATATTGCTATAACAGTTTTAAGAGAAATAGTTTTATCTAATTCTACAATATCTTTTTCGTCCTTTGATAGTCAAAAGAGAGTTTTATTGCAATATCGTGGTATCTAAAAAGCTACGGCATCATTGTATGTAACTTCTATTTGCCGGCAAAGTCACCTTCCAATCGGCCCTAGAAGTGCAACTAATTGCCATATTTTTTTATTTTTTTTAAAAAAATTTGGACCATTTCTCGATTTGTGCGTGTCATCCTTGCACAGGGGCCATGCTAATCTTCTATGTATCGTTCCAATTTTATCGGATGTCCCGAAGGGACAACTAATTGCCATATTCAATCAACAAAAATTCAACAGAGTAGTACACCTATTTTCATCAGTTGGTCGTTTCCTCCATTAGAGTTTATCAAGATCAACACATACAGTAATTTTATGCCTAATTCAGGACTAGCGGGATTTGGAGGCGTTGCTCGAGATGATAAAGGGAGATGGATAGGAGGATTTTGCGGCGACTTAGCATGAGAGCGACATCAAATCTTACACCGGAGTTATGGGTTGTACATGGCGGTCTAACTCTAGCAAAAGATTACAACTTGAAAAAGGTAATAATCGAAACCGACTCGAGTGATGCCCTAATGTGGCTAACTGTGGAAGGTAACGTGGCTAAAAGTCACCCCGATCGAGTTGTGATGAAAGAATGCAGGAGCCTCATTTCCAAACTTGGAATTACTTTAGTCCATACTTTGAGGCAAGGAAATACTTGTGTTGATCACTTGACGAAGTTGGGAAGAACACAAAAAGAAAACTTAGTAATATTGCATAGTCCACCACATTCGATGCAACAATTACTTCTAGCGGACATGGCTTACGTAGCATACCCTAAGTATTCAAAGCATGTATCCTAGCGAGAGGGATAGGGCAAAATATTGTGAAGTTGTAACATTAAAAGAGAAAAGAAAATTATAACATTGAAAGATATTTTTTTGAACCTTATGATCATTATGAGTAATCTCTAATTATCTTCTCTCTGATTTTTCTGACATTTTCTTTAAATTGTATAGTCGTTGCTAACGTTTTTTTTATCATTTATTTGGTTAGACTTCAAAAAAAGAATAAAGGGTGTAAACTAGTATGTCAAAATTTATTCAAACTTTGTAGTCAGGAGAGGTCATTGGTTGGATCGCTAAAAATGTTACTAGTCTAAAGTATCCTAATAGCACATAGTTATGATTTAGGAAATTTTAAACTTATCTGAACATAAACATACATTTGGTAAAGTTGAAAGCATACATGTAGGGTTGTCAAAATTAGCTCAGTTTTTACTTACCCTACATTTGACGGTTTGGGTGAGTGATATTATTAAGGACAGATTAAACTTGAGAAGTAGTCTTTGGTGAATCATACAATAATATATTACGATCTATATTTTGCTCAGCCTATTTGATCAACTCAAATTTGACATAATCTGCCCATTTGATACCCTAAGATACAAGTTTTATTTTCTTCTTTAGGTGCATATACAGTGTATCAGAGTCCATAGCGTAAGGTCAACGGCCCCAAAAGTTTCTGTGAAATGCGCCTTACATTGGATTTTGCAGGTGAACTTCGAACTCCTTTTAAAGTTTAATTATGCTTTTTAGCTTTAACTTATAATCTGTTTAATCTGACTCAAAAACTATGAAACCATTTCCTCACCACTCTTCAACACCAAAGAGAGAATAAGCAGCACTCTTTTGGTTACCTAGAAAACATAAGTCGCGAGAACACCAAAACAAAAACATTCGTGCCCTAAAAAAAATGGCCTTAAGGTTTTCATCAAACCAATATATATTACGTATTAACTTGTTGGGATTGACCTACCTGGACAACAATCATATGCCAACATGAAGGCACGAGGAAACAGCACAAAGATCAGACACTTCATTCCAAGAACTCTGGTTATTTAAACTTATCTTCCTGGTTTGAAGCAACATTTTGAAATGAGAAAAACACACTACAGCTGTTACGACTAGGAAATGGACTATCCTGCAATGCTGCAAAGTGAAGGACAAATAAAACAGGGTAACAACAATTCGCTTGTACAATGAGCAGATTAAAAATAAGTCAGATGAGAAATCGTCATTTGAGAAGCCAGAGCCATAAATGTTTCTCCCCCAGCGAAATGGACCAAACACGTAATAACACTAAGTAAACTTGAGCAGATGTTGGGGCAAACATCTACTCATTCAGTAAATTGGTCCCAAACTTGGTCTGCCCAAGCTGTATTATGGATACAGAATGGCAGGGTGAACTAAATTTATAAATGTTGAAAAAAAACTAAATTTATAAATCTCACACTAAGATAAGCAAAAGGCGTCCTGTCGACAAATAATACTATATAGACAACAACAGACTGCTGATTTATGCACTGAAAATACTAATAAAGTAAAAGACAAAACAATTGAAATAAAGAGAAAGGAAAGAAAAGAAATAGAGAGTAAGGTAGAGCCCATATCTAACAATTTTATAACAAGGCATCTGTGCTATATGTCCATAACACTTTGGCAAAATTATAGCAAGGCATTTGCTAGATGTCTATAAACAACTTGTCACCCTCAAAGATCGATATAGGGCCAATAAATTAATACAATGGAACCAATTAAAACATTATAACGTGTGACTCGTTGGCATTGCACTTGTGGTCCTAAGCCAAATATCTTTCCAACTAAAGCTCCATCGAAAGCACAAACCAAGAACAGAGAACGAGAGATTTGATAGATGCAGAAACACATCCAATAACAAATAAACATATATACAAATCTCAAGACAAATGTTTGGTTTTATGCACAAGTCATGAATTATATGTATCCCAGTCAAATGTAGGTTGTGAGAACACCTCATAATCAGTCGGCCCTTCAACAATGTTGTCAACAGTCTGTATGCCTTGTAATAGAGCTGGCTGAAAAGCATCATTATCAGAAGGCAAAATTTTATACATCACTAACAACCCGAGTGTGAATATGGCTTGAAGCTTTGTTGAGTCTCCTCGTACAGAAAAGAAAAGTAGCATTGCCAGGAGAAACAAGTCAACACAAAACCTCATGATACTCAATACAGTATCCATCAACCTCCCATCATTACCGGCAGGGAAACCGCGCACTCTGTATACAAACAGGAAGTTGTACTTGTCAACCACATACCTGTACCCAAAGTAAACTGCACCAACAGGAACCACGAGAGGAGCAAATGAACAATAGATCAGGGTCAGGGCGAATATTGTCAAATTGAAAGCATAATATTGCGCAAAATCAAACTTTGGCTTTGGAACTGGTGAGGTTCGGCTGACTGGAGGATATTCAGACAAATCTTGTCCTGGGAAATCAATTCCATCTGGAGAGGAATCATTTAAAAATCCACTGCTGTCAACCACAGTTGAACTCCTTTCATGAATTAGAGGCCTCTCCAAGCTATCAATGTCTTGATTTTCCAAAGGATAGTCCTCGCTCCTTTCTGGTACCAGCTGAAGCATATCATTTTTTCGAAATTTTTGAAGCTGCTTCTTAATCCAAGGAATTGGAGCTAATAAATCAAAAGATATACCCAAGAAACTGCTTGTAATTAAAAATGCAAGAGACGAGAGGCATGTCCTTGTCAAAAAAGAAGCAGTCATGTACTGTTCAATCTTTTTGCAATCTTCTCCATCCAAATAACAGCGACCCATGCTTAATAGTGCACCCTCAAGTGATGATTCGACCAGGGCTCTAAGGAGAATGAGATTTACTAGAAAGAAGCAAACCATTTTCAATAGTGCAGCCCTTTGCTCACCAGATACAGTAAGATGTCGTTCAAATTTTGAAAGATAAGAAAGAACTGAAGGGATAACAATATACATGCTCACAAAAATAAGAACATTGGGCAAAAATTGAAATATTATTGTTGCCAGCCAGCTCGAGCCCTGCACCCAGTTCAGCCACATTTGAGCATGATCCATTGCTTCAGCATTGATTATTCGCCCTGCACTTTGGATGGCACTAATCACAGCGAGTGGAGAGCTGCAGAACAACAGCATCAACAGTAGGCATGTGTTCACCAGCACTCTGCGTAACCTTAAAGAGAACTTTGTCGATCCCAGGTGGTTCCAATATATGTCAGTAGCTAAAGGAGCTCTTTCTACTTTCCACTGGTTCCTCTGTAGTTGCAACTCCACGACTGAAAAGAACCGACCATATCGCCTCCTCTTCTCATTTCGGAGATCCTGGACAGCCTTATTAGCTGTAAAGACATCCTTAAACACAACAAAAGCTACACCAGCACCTCTTGCCCGCCCTTCTTTATAAGATGCCATTTCCATCTCCAAATCAGCTCTCAGCTCTTGCAATTTTCTCAACCTCTCTTCATCTGAGAAACCCAATTGATCAACAACACGATACCAAATATCCTTGGCCTTTCTCCACAGAAAGCGCAGTCGCTCAAACAAACCCCATCCATTCACACTATCATTATCATCCTCTTCCTCCTCATTCAAATAACCCCGTGACTCAATCCTTGACACTAATTTGGAGATATCTTCCCGAACCTTCACCAACTCTGTCGCTAAATCATCTAACGCACACAAATCCATGGGCACAACTACTCTATACACCTTGCCCGGATACTTATGCTGAAAATAATCCACCAATGGTGTCTTATCAAAACCTAAGGTTTTAGGTACTCCCTGCACCATAATTGTAAAAATTGTACTACTATTTGTAACAGGCCCACTTGGATTTCCATAGCCATCTCTAAGCCTAGTAATTTTCAACCTTTCTTGTATTTCACTAATACCATAATGTACCAAAACAACAACAATAACAACAAAGATAAAGTGAATCCAGAGTAAAGGAGAACCTTTTTCTATATGATTTATTGTAGTCTTTGAAAACTGATCAGCCATAGGAGCCTTTCCAGCATGAATATTCAACGGCAGCATTACAGCAAGGGCAAGGAAGGCAAGGAATAATAGCAGCGCCGAGCTGCCGCCTTCAATAAGGAGAAATTGGGCGGCGTCAGCACCGCAGTGGCGGGCGATTTCACGGCCAGTGGCATGCCAGGCGGCGAGAAGCTTAGAGGCGATGGCGGTGGGACCGGGCATGCGACGGTGATCGCTTCGAAGCTTCACGAAGACGAAAATTAGAAGGCAAGTGAAGGCTCCGACGGCAGAGATATTAAGCAGGTACTGGATGTTACCGTACCAAGCGGCATCATAATTGAAGTCATCAGTGCCGCCGCCGCCGCCGGACGGAGGAGGTGAGAAAGTGGAGCTGGTGGTAAAGGCGGCCATGGAAGGTGGGTCAGCATAGGAAATGTAAGCGATCATATTGAATTGAGATAGGGTTTGAATTTGAGATTCATCTACTGTTAGGGTTTTGGCGGGTCGCTGAATTGCAGAAACCGGTGGGGAATTGACCCGAGGAGAAGAATGTCAAAAGTAGGGCTGGCATGTATCGGATAAAAGCGATAACCCGAATCGTAAATTATTTATTGGGTTATTGGGTTAACGGTTCGGTAACGGTTTAGAATTTTTTTTACTATTGGATTATCGGTTCGGCCTCGGTTTGCCAATTTTTTTAATGGGTTAACCGATAACCCAATAAAAATTAATGAAATTACGACTTTACCCTTAAGTATATACATATGCTAGGGCTTTAGTTCATTCTTTCCTATTCTTTCTCAGTTGCACTCTTCAGTCTTCAGTTGCTTCATCTTCATTCTTCATAGACCTTACTAGTTACTCCTAGTGTAAATCTTTAGTCTTATACATTAAGCTTTTAATTTTTATAACAAAATTCATCTTCATATAGGAATTTTTGATTGTTAAAGATTCTTTATTTTATTTTTTTTGTTTCTTAATTTTGTGAGCTCATGTTGTGCAGCCTATACCTACTACCAGTTTCTTTTTTCAGATTAGACATCTGACAAACAACATCCAGTTTTATCTTTGACTGTTTGAGCCTTTAAGGGCTTTAACGTTTGTGGACGTGCAAGTATTGTGTGAGTACTATATGTTTGAACTTGTTAATTTTAAGGTAAAATTGCTACTACTTTTTATTATTATTAATGTATTTGGACAACTGTTGTTGAAGAATTAGTACTATTCCAGTTGTGGCCACTGGACAGAACGCATAAATGGGTAGTATTTATCGGGTGAATTCTTCTCTTTATATGTGAATTCTTCTCTTTTTTGCTTAACTCTAGTTAATTGTTTTTTTCTTTTTTGCTTAACTCAAGATTAAGTTATCTTATCGGGTAAATCGGTAACCGAACTGATAATGATCGATAACCGATTAACCGATACCCGATAACCGATATCTTATCGGTTCGCTTATCGGTTTATCAAATTTATAAATCGATAACCGATATACTAAACCGATAATATTTATAACCGAACCGATGGATGCTCAGCCCTAGTCAAAAGGTGATTCCTTTGGTGTTAAGATATGATTTCAGGTGTAAAACCCCCTCTTCCTGTGTTGAAGACCATCATAATGACACAATTAGTAATAAGTACTTTTTAAAGTGCTTCTTTAACCACGTGGAAAAGAAAGGAAAGAGGTACTCTTAAGTCCTAACGCCCACACAATCGAAATTGGTAGGCCCAATAAACATCTACCGACTTTCCCCCAAAAAATATATTCTTATATACTATATGAAACTATATTACCTTATCTACTCATGTTTTACTATAATTACATTTTATATACCCAATTATCATTTATGTATATTTTAAGGGAATTAATGATAATAATTAGTGTCCTAAAATTACTCTAACATATCTTCCACTCCCCACGTTTCTCTCTCCACATCCCATTCCCCTCCCACACGTATCTTGCATCCACCCACGATTCCGCCATTGACAACCATTAAAAAAGCTTTGAAGCTTTGAATTCGAATTTGGGTTTTAAAAAAAATATTATTTGTTTGAATTGGATGTTGTTGCAAAGAATTGAGAATTCTCTCTACGTCTCTCTCTATCTCTCAATCCCTAATTTCAGTAATGTAAAACAAAGGAAAAGAGAGCAGCAATTCCACCATTGACATCCATTAAAAAACTTTGAATGAAGCTTTGAATTCGAATTTGGGTTTTCAAAAATTATTATTTGTTTGGATTGGGTGTTGTTGCAAACAATTGGGAATATGGTTTGAAGTTTATATCTCAGTTTTGAGGGTTTTGGTGAAGATTGGACTAGTTTTTGGCTGAATTTCAGATTGAAACTCGAAGAAGAAGAAGAAGACATGATATACATTATATTTAGTAAAATTGTAAAAAAATTGTATACTGTTGTTTATATATTTTTCTTTTATTTATTTAACTATTGTATGAAAATTGAACAACATTATATTAAAATTATATTTAAGTTATATGATATTGTAGTTGTATATAACTCAGTAAAAATAATGTATGAAAGTTGTAGCTAAGTTATAGATAAGTTGTATAATATATAATTAGTTATATGAAATTTATTTTTACTATATATAAATCAGATACAAAAGACATAATGTATAATATTTGTATAAAAATTATATTTAAGTGGTATGATATTGTAGTTGTATATAACTGTGTAGAAATAATGTATGAAAGTTGTAGATAAGTTGTAAACACAAGTAGTATAACTTGTATTTAAGGTAACATAAAACCTCAAATTGAAATATATCACTTGACTGAACTGAACTTCCTAAGGTAACATACGTATGAGAGGACTGAGGACACAAAGGAGATGATGAAAAATTCTAGCCAAGAGGTTTTGGGTTTTGTTTAGTTATTTGCCCTCCAAGTAATATTGATTCCAGACATAAAAGGAAGTAATATATTTTGTTCATAGGCATACAAAAGGAAGTACTATTATGAGTTGGTTACGTTAGTTATCAATATAGAGAGACAAAAAAAATTCCCTTTTCCTCCTTAGAACGAATCTGGGGATTAGAATTAATCCAAGCCCTTGAAAATTCCTATTATAATGCCTAACTTTATGCTTTCTTTCCATTTACCCTCCCCCCTCGTGATATAAAAGCCAATTAAATCATCCTAATTCACTTTGTCTCAAAAACAAAAAATGGAAGATAACAAGCAAGAAATTCTGCCAAATGTGGCTATTAAAAGAAGTCCAGAATCACTTCAAATATCACCATAAAAATAACTCCTATAACAACAACAACAACCTCTACGTTGGACTTAAATATAAGTTGTGCAAACATAGATGAATTGGATGGAGGGAAAATTAAGAAGCTTGTGAGGGATATTTTTATTTTACTAAAATTGGAAACTAAAATCAAGGGATACAGTAGTTGGCTTAAATTGCTTCAACGGTGGAAGATTTGGAGAGAAAAGGGGAAATAGGAGAGAAAAAGGAAAAAGGTATAACTAAATCCCTTGATTGAAATCACTAATAATGGATTGGGAGACTTTTAAGGTGAAATGTATATATTTTGTAAACAAAACTTGTGTAGGTAGGGCAATTTACTAAACATGAATATTTAGGGTAATAAGATTTCCAATAGTGTATAAGAATGAAAAAATCCCAAAAAGCAACCATGCTACGACAATTATATCACTGCTAAAGGACCAAATACGATTCTGGGCCCATGAGCTGAAGGATTTGGTTGTGGTATTGCTTTTGCCCATATATGCTCTCAAATTTGGCACCATTTTTCATTTTGGTACCTTATCTTTAAATACCAGTTGAACACCTCATGCTAATATAGAGAGTTGAGAGTAAATGTGTTACATTGATGGGTTAGGTTAAATTTGAACAGATTGAAATGAGTAAAACGAATCATGATTCCACTCGCTCAAATTTGCTTGAGTTTAATATGGAACTAGATCAAGCTAGGTGAGCTTTCTTTTTTATTACAAGTATACGGTCTAAATCAGAGAGCTCGATTTCAAAGACTTGATCATACCCCGATCTCGAGTTCGGAAGCTCGAAGTAAGAATTGAGCTTGGTCGGGATATGCGCACCTCGAGAAGCAAATCGGAGACCCGTCATGATTTGCCTCGAGGACAGTACAATTTCGATGACAATCAAGAAAGAGCGGAAATTTCTGAAGGACACGTGGATCAGGGTATAAATTATGGGATAAGATTTGTATGAAATAGTACAAGTCCATGCTAGGTTGTTATATAGATGTATCAATAGAATTCTTTACCATAATTGGAAATGTACCATATTAGGGTTTTCCCCTCCTATATAAAGGGGATCTCAATCATTTATAAAGATCATCTCATTCACTGCAATAGAACATTCTACTCTGCTTTTCTCGTTTATTATGCTCCACAATTGTTCTTCAGCTTTATTGTCTTTACTTTATTGTTCATACCTTATTTGCTCTTAACTCATCTCGAGGCCCCCAAGATAATCGAGCTCGAGGTCCCCATTGCTCTAACAACACTGGTTTGGTTCATCAATTCTTCTTACTTAAACCTAATATTACTTGTATATTCACTAGTATTGAAATAAATCACATATCTTTAAAACCACAAATCACCTTTAATTGGTACTCACATTTTTTGAGGTAAACAGTTTGGCGCCCACCCTGGGGCTAAAGATAATTGTGATTGTTTCTTTACCGATTCTCATTACACATGTTGTTTTTACACTTTTTATTGTCAAGATTTTTTGATTCTCAGGCTGAAATATGTCTAGCACACAAAACGCACATGTCCATAACAATGAAGGTCTTGGAGAAAATAGAAGTACAGGGGCCAGTGTACCATTAATCAACCCTGAGAAAGTGCCAAATATAGAGCCAGTTGATATTAGTTCACATAATGCTCTAAACGCAGACTCGGGCACAGATTCTGTAGGGAATGAATGCAGGGAAACTTGATCTGGTGACCAAAGAGCACGAGGAATGGGAGATGGAGGGATCAACCTCCAAGTGATATTTGAGATGCTGCAGGCTCAACAAATCGCCGCCGCTTAACTTCAGAGTCAAAATAAGACCTCGAGCGTAGCTGAACATGAGAATTCTCGACCTGCTGAACCAGAACCGGAGTAATCAAACGGAAATAACTCGGGGACTGACCCTACCATCATGAGGATTCTCGAAAAGCTCTCCAAAAGGATCGAGACCAGAGAAAATAAGATTGAAGAAAATAACAAAAAGGTGGAGACATACAACTCTATGGTCGACCAGATACCGGGAGCACCTTCGATTTTGAAAGGACTAGACTCGAAGAAGTTCGTGCAAAGATCATTCCCCTAAAGTGCGGCTCTGAAGCCCATCTCGAAGAAGTTTTGGATGCCATACATCCCAAAATATAACGGAACCACTAATCCAATGAGCACATCACCACATATATTTGTGGCATAAAAGGAAATGATTTGGAAGAGGATGAGATTGAGTCTATTTTGCTAAAAATGTTTGGGGAAACACTATCTAAGGGTGCCATGATTTGGTACCATAACTTACCCCCGAACTCTATAGATTCGTTTGCCATGTTGGCAGAATCGTTTGTAAAGGCACATGCCGGTGCCATAAAAGTTGCAATAAGGAAGTTCAATGTCTTCAAAATAAAGCAAAGGGAGAACGAGATGCTGAGGGAATTTGTCTCCCGCTTCCATTCAGAACGAATGGAGTTACCATTGGTATCTGATGACTGGGTCGCACAAGCCTTCACTCAAGGGCTAAATGAATAAAGTTTGATAGCTTCGAAGCAGCTGAAATAGAACTTGATCGAGTATCCCACCGTGACTTGGGCGGATGTGCATAACAGGTACCAATCAAAAATTAGGGTCGAGAATGACGAATTGGGAGCCCTCTCGAGTTCAGTTTATCCAAGTGGGTTACTAGCAAAGGAGTCAGGAAATGCAGACAGGGCGTTAAGGTTAAATAAGGAAAGATATCAGCCATACGTCGAGGATCGAAGGAACATTTCAAGGCGTAACATACCTCAGAATGATCGAAGAGCAGATCGAGGTCAAAGTTCCCGGGGACTCATGAGCAAAACCGGGTTTGATAGGAACTTGGGATCGGCAGAGGCACCCTAATTATTGGAGTACAACTTCAGCGTCGATGCCTCGGGTATCGTCTTAGCCATCACCAAAATTAGAGATACTAGATGGCCCAAGCCTATACATACCGATCCTTCTTAGAGGAACCCCAACTTGATGTTTAAGTATCATGGTACTCATGGGCATATGATTGAGGATTGCAGACAGCTTAGAGAGGAGGTAGCCCAGTTGTTCAACGAGGGGCATCTTCGAGAATTTCTCAGCGACCGAGCTAAGAACCATTTCCGAGAAAGAGATGCAAATAGGAAGAATGGACCTGAAAACCTCAACATGTCATTCACATGATCATCAGTGGAATTGACGTCCCATAGGGACCTATATTCAAATGTACCAAAGTATCCATAACAAGGAAGAAACGGACTCGGGACTTTATGCCCGAGGACACCCTCACATTCAGTAAGGAAAACATCGAGGCCTTACTCAGCCTCACAATAATGCACTGGTAATTTCTATCCTTTTAAATAAAGTTCAAGTTAAACGTGTTCTCGTGGATCCAGGTAGTTCAGCAAATATAATTAGGTCAAGGGTCGTGGAGAAGCTTGGGTTGCTCGGTCAAATCATACCAACATCTCGAGTCTTGAATGGCTTCAACATGGCAAGTGAAACAATGAAGGGAGAAATCATCCTCTAAGTCAACGTGGCTGGAACCATACAAGACACCAAATTTCACGTCATTGAAGGTGATATAAGGTATAATGCTTTGCTTGGAAGGTTGTGGATCCATAGCATGAGGGCGTTGCCATCGGCCCTTCATCAAATGATGAAGTTCCCAACAAAGGACGGCGTGAGAACATTATATGGAGAGTAGCATGCAGCTAAGGAGATATTTGCGATACACGACTTGGCATCGGTATCGACACCATCCACATCGGAAAAGTCAAAGGACAAATAGGTGGCCAAATAGCAGTCACAGACCACACCTCAGTTGAGCTTGAGGGACAGGTGGTCGAGGACAAAGAAGAAGATTTCCTCATCCCCCGAGCCTTTGTTGCCCCTGAGGAATTGGATGCAACGAAGTCCACGATCGAAGAACTTGAGCAAGCCATATTGATCGAGCATCTTCCAGAACAAAAGGTATACCTGGGGACGGGATTAACCCCCAACTCAGGAAAAAACTCATTCAATTTATTATCGATAACATTGATTGCTTCGCCTGGTCCCACTTAGATATGACAGGGATCCCACCGGAGATAACTACCCATCGACTAAGTATCGATCCCAGATTTAAATCAGTGAAGCAAAAGAGGAGACCTCAGTCCGAGATAAATCATGCATTCATCAAAGAAGAGGTAACCAAACTTCTCAAGATAGGATCCATTAGGGAAGTAAAATATCCCGAATGGCTAGCTAACGCGGTGGTAGTCCCTAAAAAGGGGAATAAACTTAGAATGTGTGTAGACTACAAAGATTTGAACAAAGCATGCCCTAAAGATTCTTTCCCATTGCCCAACATCGATCGTTTGATCGATGCTACAGCCGGCCACGAGATCCTTACTTTTCTCGATGCCTACTCTGGGTACAACCAAATTCAAATGAACCCGGAGGACTAGGAAAAGACTTTGTTCATCATGAAGTATGGTACGTATTGTTATAATGTAATGCCCTTCGGGCTAAAAAATGCAGGAGCCATATATCAACGCCTAGTTAATAATATGTTAGAACATCAAATAGGCAAATCTATGGAAGTTTATATTGATGACCTGCTAGTTAAGTCCCTGCGCGTAGAGGACCATTTGACCCATTTGCAGGTGATGTTCAATATCCTAAGAAAGTATAACATTAAGCTTAACCCCGAGAAATGCGCTTTTAGAGTCGGCTCGAGCAAGTTCTTGGGCTTCATGGTGTCGAACAGGGGGATCGAGATCAACCCCAATAAAATCAAAGCCATCGAGGAAATCACTGTAGTGAACAATGTGAAAGGCATACAACAACTGACCGTACGAATAGCTGCCCTAGGAAAATTTATCTCGAGGTCAGCAGATCGGAGCCATAATTTCTTTTCCCTACTCAAGAAGAAGAACAACTTTGCATGGACTTCGGAGTGCCAACAAGCCTTGGAAGAATAAAAACGGTATCTCCCGATCCTACCCCTGCTCCATACTCCGAAGGAGGATAAAACACTCTACTTGTATTTAGCCGTGTTTGAGGTGACAGTAAGTGGCGTGTTGGTTCGAGAAGAGCAAGGTACGCAATTTCCTATCTATTATGTGAGTCGGACCCTAGGAGATGCTAAAACCAGGTACCCACATTTGGAAAAGTTAGCTCTTGCGTTAATAATCGCATCTAGGAAATAAAAACCATATTTTCAATGCCATCCTATATGTGTATTGACTACGTACCCACTTCGAAGTGTCTTGCACAAGCCCGAATTATTGGGCAAATGGGCCATCAAACTTGGAGGGTATGATATTGAATATCAGCCTTGAATGGCTATCAAGTCTCACATTTTGGCAGACTTTGTGGCCAATTTCACGCCTGCCCTCGTACCCGAAGTAGAATAGGAACTCTTGCTAAAAACAGGTACGTCATCGGGGGTATGGACCCTCTTCATAGACGATGCCTCGAATGTGAAAGGATTCAACCTCAGAATTATTTTAAAACCGCCTACAGGCAGTGTCATTAGGCAATCTATCAAAACTTCTAAATTGACTAACAATGAGGCTGAGTATGAAGACATGATTGCAGGTTTCGATCTAGCCAAGGGCCTTGGAGCAGAGGTCATCAAAGCAAGGTGTGACTCCCTTTTGATAGTAAATCAAGTAAATGGGAGCTTCGAGGTTCGAGACGATCGAATAAAGAGGTACTTAGACAAACTTCAAGTGACATTGCACCGCTTCAAGGAATGGAAACTGGACCATATATATCGAGAACAGAATAGCGAGGTCGATGCACTTGCAAACTTGGGGTCATCGGTTGAGGAAGACGATATCATCCCGGGGACTGTCGTCCAACTATCGAGGTCGGTGGTCGAAGAAGGCCATGCACAAATTAATTCAACAAGTTTAACATGGGATTGTAGGAATAAGTACATCGACTACTTGAAGCATGAGAAGCTCCCCACGGACCCCAAAGAGTCGAGAGCACTTCGGGCCAAAGCAGCTCGATTCTCACTCGATGAAAATGGAACGTTGTATAGAAGAACCTTCGATGGACCACTGGTAGTGTGCTTGGGACCCGGGTGTTACACCCCGCAATATTACATCAATATTACGTCCCGCAATATTATATTACGACAACGTTATGCTCTGCAGTAATATGTTACGATGATGTCACCCTCTATAGTAATATACTAAAATGATATTACGTCCAGCAATATTAAGTTACGATAGTGTTCTACCCAGTAGTATTACATTACGGTAATGTCACACTTCGCAGTATTAAGTTACAACGATGTTGCACCCGGTAGTATTGTACGTTGGATTTGTCGTAAGGTAATTGACATCAGTCCACGTAAAAGATTATTTGGATATTATAAGGATTATGCTATTTCATAAGTGATAAATAAATTCGTAAAGGTGAAAGGGGAATCAAGTCAAAGAAAATGAATTTTTCGTCCAAGTTGGCATATTGGGATAAAATATGGCCCGAGCTAAAATACCTGGTATTTATGGACTAGTGACATGCAAGGTACTACATTCCCATGCTAGAAAGGTGTATAAGGTATGCGAAAAGTGAGTAACATTTTAAGCAAGTGGAATAATTCTCAATTTTCGGATAATTGGTTAATTATCGGGTAACGACACATTACCCGATTAACTAATAAGTGGATACAAAATTAATTAAATAACACACCCCTACTCCCCACGTGGCAGTATGACACATCCAAGCATATGACTCATAGTTATATATGCTTGTAACGTGTAAAGTTAATTTTATGACTCATAAAAATGAGTCACTTTAAAGACTCGTTTTAAAGACTAATGTGTAAAGACTGGAATTTCAAAAGAGTCACTTTGGAATGAGTCACTTTTCTGATTCTTGACAATGAATCAAAGGAATTCTAAATAAAAAATTTCCTTCCAAAATTTGAAAGAATCAGAAATATTTTCCCTTGATTAAAAATCAAACAAATACTTGCATTCCTTGGTTTTTAAAACCAAAAACGTGAAAGACCAGAGCCATTTTTCGTTCAATTTCAAGACTTCATCAATTCAATCCTTAAGCCAACATTTTGTTCAAAATGTTAAAAGCAGATTAATTCATCCGAAATTTCAAGTTTTTCAAGTGTGAATTTCGTCCATATTTTGCAGAAGCAGGTTCGTTCAAATGAATCTGGGAACAAGTATGTTAAAGCTATCCCTTCTTTATTTTGGCATGATCCATACGATACGAACGAAACGTACAAATGCACAAATAAATGACTCTATTTATAGAAGTATTAGAGATATCTATGTTCCTGAATTTCCATGTGTCATAATATTTTATCATCTGTTCATGGGTCTCAGAAAAATATGAAAGTTGAGAAAAAAAAGTTTACTTTATGATATTGCTAAAGACAAAATAGTCTTATAAAATTCCGAAAGATTTTATTAACGTACTTTTCATGCATTGCATTCATGTGCATTGACCCATGACCAAATGGCGTTATATACGCGTATATATGTAAATATATGTATATGGGATATGGGAAAAGGTTACGGCATTATATACACATCACCACATGATCAGCTGATATATGATGATGATGTTGCCCACAGTGGCTCAAATATGATTCAAACAACGTTATATACACGTATATATGCATGTATATATATATATATATGGGATATGGGAAAGGTTATGGAGTTATATACGCACCACCACCTGATCAGCTGGTATACGATGATGATTTTGCCCACAATGGCCAATATGATATGATGGGATGCCCTCAAAGGCTAATGATGTTATGAAACGTGTACCTATGCACGACATGACATTCATACGCATATGCATGATGCTAAAAGTAATTTATGATTTACAAAGTTATTCAAACTTACAGGTTGAGTCATGTACTTTATATTTCTTCCATGTCTCTTATGTACTTATTTATATGCCTTACATACTCGGTACATTATTCGTACTGACGTCTCTTTTTCCTGGGGACGCTGCGTTTCATGCCCGTAGGCCCCGATAGACAGGTCGAGAGCCCTCCAAGTAGGCTATCAGCTTATCGGAAGATGTAGGTACACTCTATTTGCTTCGGAGTTGCTTGTTGGTTAGTATGATATAGACGTGTATTGTTTGGTATGGTGGGACTCTATCCCGACCTTTATGATATTTATGTACTCTTAGAGGCTTGTAGACATATGTCGTATACGTGAAAGATTGTACGGCCTTGTCGGCCTATGTTTTGAGTTATAAATGATTATGTTGGACTATTAGGCCCGTATGTCATGTTTATATGATGATGTAATAAGAAAGATACGTTATGTTGGCACTCGGTCGAGTAAGGTACCAGGTGCCCATCGCGACCCATCGGTTTGGGTCGGGACAAAAGTGGTATGAAAGAATTATTCGATTAATGATCCAGAATTAGTACGTTATGGATACATTCAAGATTTTGGAACATTATCCAGGCAACATATTTGTTGACAATCATACAGCCATAGAAGACTCTGGTATAAGTTAAAAGAAAGAATTGAGCCCAGGGCATAGACAAAGGATTGAATTGTTAGAAGATTGTATCATGGATATTTCATAACGCCCATGAAAGGCTAAGGTAATAACTGATACCATGGGCCACAGATCGGAAGATAGCTCAAGCCTACGTAAAGGCTGATAAGAAGAAGAATGAAACTAAAGAGTTACATCAACAAAGTAATCAAGAATATGATTATTGGACCCATAAGTTATAGAAATCATGATTGAGAACATAACAAAATCACTCTTAATATTAGAGGTGCAAGAGAGATAGCACAACGACTATGTTCTATAACGACTCTACGATAAAGCCAGTTAGAAGGGTACTAGTCTCATAGGAAGTCAGTATGAAACTCCCACGGGATTGTGTATGTACCAGAGGTGCAAGTATTATAATAGAGTTTCAAGTTTTGGACATGAATTACACCTAGGTGGAAGGGAGATCACGAAAGAGATAGAAGATACGATCCGAGATTTTAAGTTAAGTAAGGTAAAGGTGAACAACATACGAGATACTCAAAGGTAGAAGATCGTGAATAGTCCATACTTAGGATAGAAGGCTATAAGCTCGGGGATTCAATGTCTAGGAATGATAGCGGCATCTTCACTGGCATATCTTCCAACCTACGATTTCTACGTATCGAGAGGTCTAGTTAAGAGAGTAAATAAGAGTTAGAGATGATATGATGTCTTGATTGATGTTCTAGAATAACACAAGGAAATCTATGATATAAGCACGTTGAAAGGAGGTTGCGAATAGTATAAATGGATATGTATAAGTGGCAAACTAAAGCATGGTAAAGTGACAAGGTTTTAGGAAGTCAGGAATAAGGATAAGAAAGGGCGAGTGAGAAGGAGATGAGAATGGATAAGTCCTCACGATTAACCTATGAAAACAAGAAGAGCTTATGGTTTCTCTAAGGTATACAAAGCTCAGTATAGACTGAATGTTCTCAAAGGGGTTTAAGACTAATGGCATTTAAAAGAAATGGAATACTGCCCCGGTAGTAGAATGAGGGTGTAATTGTGATAAATAAAGAATGACGTTTGGACCTTCGATTGAGTGATGACCTGTGATAACCCAAAAGGTCATCACTTGTGTTGCAACAAAATTCTACGTTCTGAAGCCTTAAAACCCTCCCTTAGCACCACCTCGATTTGCGTGTGCAGTCCGGGCGCGTAGCCGAAAAGCTTAAATGTGAAAATCTGTGAAAAATGATAAGTTTTGACTGTAAAATGAATAAATTTGACTTCGGTCAATGTTTTGGGTAAATAGACCCGGACCCATGATTTGACAGTCCTGAAGGGTCCGTAGGAAAATATGGGGCTTGGACATATGCCCGGAATCAGATTCTAACGTCCCAAGCCCGAGAAACAATTTTTTTAAAGAAAATTATTTTCTGAAATTGTTTAAAGAAATTTAAAATGAAATTTGCTTAGAACATGGTGGTATCAGGCCGTATTTTGGTTTTGGTGCCTGATACAGTTCTTATATATGATTTAAGACATTTTTGTGGAATTTGGTGAAAAACGGATGTCATATGACGTGATTCGGACTTAAATCGTATAATTGATGTTTAAAGAAGTTTTGAGAAAATTTCATTGATCTCAAGATTTAATTTGATGTTCATGATGTTATTTTGATGATTTGATTACTCGAATAAGTCCGTAGGATATTTTTGAGGTTTTGTGTGCGCTTGGTTTGGAGTTCCGAGGGCTCGGATGAGTTTCGGGTAGGTTCCGGGGTGTTTTAGGCTTAAAAAACTGAGCGATTGCAGGCTCAGAGAGCTAGAGGACCTCTGAACAGACCAGTGTGGTCCGCACGATATGGATTGCTTCCGCGGAGCGGCCCGTGCGGCCGCACTAGTTTTGGTGCGGTCTGTGGTAAAGAACAATTCACTGGTCCGACTTCGGAAGCCTATATCTTTTGATCTATGGTAAGTTAGGATTTTAACGTGTTATTTCCCCTGCTTACCTATGCTTTTAATATAAATTGCTACAAATTAGTTCCTAAATGCTCACAAGTTGTGCTTGATTGCAGGTTTGATCGAGAAAGTGACGAAATTTCAAAGATCGGCTCAAAAAGGAGTGAAACCTGCTCAAGTACCAAAGACCAAGAGAATTGAAGATGAAAGGGCCTAGTGCGGACCGCACAACAGTGACCGCGGCCGCACTAGGAGGTTCAAAGACTTGACATATTCAGGCTAAAAGGCACGCGACCGCGGTAGGATCTTCGCGGTCCGCGGTTGAGCTTCGCGGCCGCACTCTTGCGTTGTGCGGTCCGCGTTCATAAGGTTCAGGGAAGGGCATTTTTTATCACGCGGTCCGCGGTCACGACTGCGCGGACCGCGCCAGTTTCCATCGCGGCCGCGGTACACTGCCACGCGGTCCGCGTCCCCCAGCTCAAGTCATCAAACAGTTGAAGTTCAAGAGCCAGTACGGCCGCGGTCCGTTTTGTGCGGCCCGCACTGACCCCGCAGGGATATTTTTGTCCAGTTTTTCCAGCCTAGTATAAATAGAACATTTTACTATTTTCTTTAGGGATCGATTTATTTGGAAACGAGAGACAAAATCTGCGCTTGGTGTTGTAGCCATTTTTGGCATATTTTGCTTTCCATTAAATATAGATTACTGTAGTTTCTTCTGAGTAATTAATTAATATGTTTAGTTCTTCATCTATTTCTTCAATTTCTGTATCTAGCATAAGTGGCTAAACCCATTAGCTAGGGTTGTGTCTCAATTCTAGTGTGGGTAGTTGATGGGTGTTGCCATCTAAGGTTAGATTGACTATGAGTGTTTGCTATTTAGGTTGAATTTATGATTTAATTTAGAATTGGTGGTTGCAAATACTGATTCAAGCTTTGTGGGTTTAATTCTTCTTGAGAAAGAGAGTCTATGACCCCAAAATTGGTCCAACAAGGAATTGGGATGGATTCATGAGAAATGATAGTCCCAATTAATGGGTTAAATCTCGAGAGAGTAATCACTCTACTTGAACCCAAGTTGCTTGGTCTAATTTGCCTACCCATTTGGTCTCGAGAGAGTCAATTGGGCAAAAAAATCACTCTCTCTACCGAGAGGTGTGAGAGTGGGCAAGATTGTGCAACGGTTATTGCATAAGCCCCAAATATGTCAATCGAACCTAAGTAACATCTACCCGTCAATTAGCCACCTAGGTAGTGTCACGACCCTAGTGCCCTTCTTCACATTAGATATATCTTAGCAATATTCTTGTATTATAATTTAGTGTTAATCAATAGTCTTATAAAAATAGTTATAAATCAAAAACCCAAAAATGTTTGAAGTGACATTAGAAGCACAACCGCAACTCTAGGCTAAACAGAAAATACAACTCCACGACTAGCTCCCTATGGAAATTCGATCCCGGACCTCTATTCGGGTAAAAGCTATTGCAACCCGCTCTTCCTACCACAGAGTAGTGTTGAGTCGGCAGCGATCACTTTTTGGCGCCGTTGTTGGGGAGCTTACGGTGTTGACTATCTGTTTAGTTAGTTTTGTGTTTTGCTTCTCTTTACTTCTTGTTTACTAATTTTGTTTGTGTCGATCAATCAGGTACCATGGCTCTTCATGCAAATGACCCTCTCGGCAATGTGATGGCGACGGAGGAGGTAGAGGATCTAGAACAAGATGAGGTCTTACCTCAAGTTCCACGGAGAGGCCAAAATGCCAATGTAAATGCAACTGAGAACAACAATATTCCAGATCCTCCTCCTCCACCGCCGAGAGTGGCTCCCAGAGTTCTACCAAATCAAGGATACGACAGTGCTATTGTTCCTCCCTGAATCCGGGCAGGGAACTTTCAAATCACAAATGTTATGTTGACCTTGCTCTAGCAAAGAGGGTATTTCACGGGTGCCTCCAATCAAAATGCCTGCAAGCACTTGAAGGGGTTCGTGGATACATGCTGGGGTAGCAAGCAGACAAACGTGTCCGAGGATGCATTGAGGTTGAGGCTTTTCCCGTTCTCTCTTGGGGGTAAAGCATTGGATTGGTTAGAAAGACTCCCCAATCATTCTATTACAACATGGGATGAATTGGCGGACAAATTTATTTCCAAGTTCTTTTCTCCAAGTCATATGGCAGCTCTTCGGGATGAAATTCTAGCTTTCAAGCAAGAGCCAATGGAACCTTTGCACGAGATATAGGAAAGATATAGAACAATGATGAAATAGTACCTTAATAACGACATGACCGAGGCTATGATTCAACAAACCTTTTATCGAGGCATCAACACCACGAATCAATGCATTGTGAACCAATTGGCTGGAGGGAATTTTTTGAAACTTTCTTACCAAGAGGTATGTGATGTACTTGATGAAATGGCCGACACCTCTTCGGCATGGCAAAGCCGAGCAAATGTCCCCCAAGGTGACCCCACGGTCATCCATTTGCACAAGGAATTGCACGATCATGGCCAAGCCATCGCCGAGCTTACAACAACTATGAATCAATTGGCAAAGGCGCAATTGCAACAAGTCCAAAACCCGCGCCAAGTCAATGCAATGGAAGGTGTTTCTATGTTGAAAAGGAGGCAAAGAGGACAACAACCTCAAGGTAATTGTGAACAATATGACAATAACAATGATGGTAGTGGTTATTCAAATGAGTGCTATGATGATCAAAGCGAAGAGGTCCAATATGTCAGCAACTACCAAGGGAACAGAGGTACCTCTTTGAATCAACAATGGCGTCCTCAAGGAAATTGGGGCAATCAACAACAAGGCGGCGGTAATTGGAATAACAACAATTAACAACAAGGCGGAGGTAATTGGAATAACAACAACCAAAACAACAATTGGGGTAATCATAGCAACCAAGGAAATTGGAATGGTAGTAACAATAACTGGGGCAACAACAACAATCAAGGAGGGTGGAACAATAGCGGGAACCAAGGCAACCGGGGGCAAGGCTTTCAAAGGCCCCCCATGTATCAACAACCGAAAAATCTACCCCCTTTTCTTCTCAAGGTCCGAGTTCGTCCAGAAGTGATATGGGGAGAATTGAAAGCATGTTCGAGCAAATGATGAAAAAGAACCAAGATTCCAAGGCCCAATTAGCTTCACATAACACATCTATCCAGAACTTGGAGGTGTAATTAGGCCAAATCTCTCAAGCATTGAATACTTGTCCCAAGGGTGCTCTACCAAGTGATATGGTGGTGAAACCGAAGGGTGGGAATAATAATCATGTGATGTCAGTTACAACAAGAAGTGGAAGAGGCAGTGATGTGAATGCCTTGATGCAAAAGCAAGCTATGGATGAAGATGTTGAGTTGCGGGATGATGATGTACCTTTGATTGTTGATGATATGGTTAATCAAAATGTGAACAATGATCTGCGGATTGATATTGATGATGAAGCCGAGGTGGAGACTCAAGATGTCGTGAACCCGTCTAGGGAACACGTGATTGACATGCCCGAGCCGGTTGTACACAAGGCCAAGGCACCTTTGCCTAGGCCACCTCCACCTTATCCTCAACGGTTAGTAAAGCAAAAGAGTGACAACCAATTAAAAAAAAATTCATTGACATGATGAAGAGCCTCACAATCAATGTCCCTTTGGTTGAGGCACTTGAGCAAATGTCGGGGTATGCGAAGTTCATGAAAGATTTGGTTACAAAGAAGAGGTTGATGGAGTGTGAAACAATTAAGATGACTCATCAAGTGAGTGCCATAGTGCATTCAATGGCACCCAAGCTTGAGGATCCCGGAGCTTTTACTATCCCATGTGCTATCGGAAATGGGAATTTTGCTAAGGCCCTGTGTGACTTGGGGGATAATATTAATTTGATGCCGTACTCGGTCTTCAAGACTTTGGGAATTGGGCAACCTCGACCTACCTCAATGAGACTTCAAATGGAGGATCGATCGATGAAGCGACCCTTGGGCATAATCGATGATGTTCTTGTCCGTGTTGATAAATTTATACTGCTGGCTGACTTTGTCATATTAGATTGTGAGGTGGACTTTGAAGTGTCGATTATTCTTAGTAGGACTTTCTTGGCTACGGGGAAGGCATTGGTTGATGTTAAAGCGGGTGAGTTGACATTCCGAGTGGGAGATGAGAATGTGGTATTCCATGTTTGCAAATCAATGAGACAACCCAATAGCACGGAGGTGTGTTCATTTGTGGACATCGTCACAGCTGTGATAGTGGATAACACAAGTTCCATGATCAATTTTGAAGATCCTCTTGAGGCCGTGCTTTTTAATATGGATGTCAATGATGATGCTAGTAGAGCGGAGTGCGTGAATGCATTGCACGGTATGGGTTCATATTCTTATGAGCCTAGAAGGCTATCTTTAGATCTTGAAAACCGCAAAACTCCACCAACAAAGCCATCGATTGAGGAGCCACCGGATTTGGAGTTGAAGCCACTTCCTCGACACCTCAGGTATGAATTCTTGGGTTCAAATTCTACTTTACCCGTTATTCTTTCTTCTTGCCTTACTAACATGCAGGTTGAGGCCACCTTGGCGGTTCTTCAAAAGCGAAAAAGGGCAATTGGATGGACTTTAGCTGATATTCGGGGTATAAGCCCCGCCTTTTGCATGCATAAAATCATATTGGAGGAGGATGCGAGGCCTTCACTTGAGCATTAAAGAAGACTCAATGAGACTATGCAAGAAGTAGTAAAGAAAGAGGTCATCAAGTGGCTTGACGCAGGTGTGGTTTATCCCATTTCTGACAGTTCATGAACTTCTCCGGTGCAATGTGTACCGAAAAAGGTGGAATTACTTTAGTGACCAATGACAACAATGAGCTTATTCCGACTCGGACAGTGATGGGTTGGAGAGTTTGTATGGATTACCGGAAGCTGAACAAGGTAACTAGAAAAGATCATTTCCCATTGCCATTCCTTGACGAAATGCTTGATCGACTTGCGGGCCGGGCTTTCTATTATTTTTTGGATGGTTACTCGGGGTACAATCAAATTTTCATTGCCTCGGAGGACCAATAAAAGACGACTTTTACATATCATTATGGCACATTCGCTTTCTCTAGAATGCCATTTGGATTATGTAATGCTCCGGCGACCTTCCAACATTGCATGATGGCTATTTTCACCGACATGGTGGAAGATATCTTGGAGGTCTTCATGGATGATTTCAGCGTGGTTGGGGATTCTTTTGAGGAATGCTTGGTAAACTTGGATAGAGTGTTAGCTCGGTGTGAAGATACCAACCTTGTTCTAAATTGGGAAAAGTGCCATTTTATGGGAAAAGAAGGTATAGTGTTGGGTCACAATATCTCGAAGTGAGGAATTGAAGTGGATAAGGCCTACATCGAGGTTATTTCAAGGCTTCCTCCCCCTACTTCTGTCAAAGGGGTGAGGAGTTTTCTTGGGTACGTGGGTTTCTATCGGAGGTTCATCAAAGATTTTTCTAAGGTAGTTAACCCGTTGTCCAAGTTGCTAGAGAAAGATGCCAAGTTTGTTTTTGATGAGAAATGTATGGAGGCTTTTGAGCTTCTTAAACAAAAGTTGACAACTACCCCCATCATCACCACACCAAATTGGAGCTTACCATTTGAGTTCATGTTCGATGCTAGTGACGTTGCGGTGGGGGTGGTTTTAGGCCAAATGATCAACAAGATATTCCATTCGATATACTACTTAATCAAGACCATGAATGAGGCTCAAAGGAACTATACAGTTACCGAAAAGGAGTTATTGGCTATTGTTTTTGCTATGGAAAAGTTCCGTCCTTACCTTATGAGGGCCAAAGTTATTGTGCACACCGACCATGCCGCCCTTAGGTATTTGATGACCAAGAAAGATTCAAAGGCAAGATTGATGAGATGGGTTCTTCTTCTTCAAGAGTTTAATTTAGAAATTGTTGACCGGAAGGGTAGTGAGAATCAAGTGGCAGACCACTTGTCCCGTTTGGAGGAGGAGGGGAGGCCTTGTAACGGCCTTGAGATCAATGATACATTTCCCGACGAGCAACTCATTGCGGTGTCAATGAGTGGATTGTCGTGGTTCGCCAATGTTGCAAATTATCTTGTTACCGGAATCATCCCGTGTGAGCTCTCTTCTAACCAAAGGAAGAAGCTCAAGCGGGATAGCTTAGATTATTATTGGGACGAGCCCTATTTGTTTAAGATTTGCACCGATGGTGTGATTCAATAATGTGTCCCGGAGGAGGAGCAATTGGGTATCTTGGAAGCTTGCCATTCCTCACCCTATGGTGGCCATCATGGCGGGGCGAGAACGGCTTCTAAAGTGCTTAGTTGTAGATTTTATTGGCCTACTTTGTTTAAAGATGCCGGTAATGTGGTCAAAAGATGTGATGAATGCCAACGAGCCGACGGAATTTCAAAAAGGGATGAGATGCCCCTCAATACGATTCTCGAGGTAGATATTTTTGATGTTTGGGGCATCGATTTCATGGGTCCTTTCGTGAGCTCTTGTGGAAACACTTACATTCTTGTGGTGGTGGATTATGTCTCCAAGTGGGTTGAAGCCGTGGCTTTGCCCAACAATGAAGCCCGGAGTGTTGTGGCATTTCTTAAAAAGAGTATCTTCACGAGGTTTGGCACTCCCCGTGCTATCATTAGTGACAAGGGATCTCACTTTTGCAACAAGGCTTTTGATTCATTGTTAGCCAAATATGGAGTTAATCACAAAGTAACCACCTTCTATCATCATCAAGCTAGCGGTCAAGTGGAAGTCTCCAACCGAGAAATTAAGAGTATCTTGTCTAAAACTATAAATGCAAATAGGACCGATTGGTCAAAAAAATTGGATGATGCTCTTTAGGCCTATCGAACAGCTTACAAGACCCCGATTGATATGTCTCCGTACCGGTTGGTGTTTGGGAAAGCTTGCTATCTTCCGGTGGAATTGGAGCATAAGGCTATGTGGGCCTTGAGGAAGTTGAACTTAGAATGGGATGTTGCTACAAATTTGAGGGTTGAACAACTCAATGAGCTCGATGAGTTTAGATTCCATGCATACTCCAGCTCGTCCTTGTACAAGGACAAAATGAAATACCTTCATGACAAATATGCTCGAGGCAAGGAGTTCAAAGTTAGGGATATGGTTCTCTTGTTTAATTCCCGGTTACGTCTGTTTCCGGGTAAGCTCAAGTCAAAGTGGAGTGGGCATTTGAAGTTGTGTTCGTGACCCCATTTGGTGCTCTTGATCTAAAAAACAAAAATGGTGAAGTCTTCAGAGTCAATGGCCGCAGGGTCAAGCATTATCTTGGAAAGTTCGATGGCAGCCACGTAGTGGCGCTTCTTCATCTAAAGTGATGGAGTGGTAACATGCGTCGTGCCGCGACGTTAAATCAGGCGCTTCTTGGGAGGCAACCCATGTCTTTTTGATTTTTCTTTGTAGCTTAGGATTTTTGAGCTAATTGTTTGTGAGATGTTGCAGGGATTGTGTTGAAGTAGTGCAAAACAAAGTATGAAAATTGCATAGTCTCTGAAGTTACCAGTGCAGCCACGACGCACTTTGTGCGGTCCTCACCGGCATGAGTCAAAAAGGGGACTCTCTGAAGTTCTTCACCGCAGCCACGGTCAAGTTAGTGCGGTCTGCGGAGGACCTACACGGCCACCTTCCACTTTTGTGCGGTCCGCGTAGGGTGCTTCATGAAAGGTCACACAAATAAACCCAACGCGGTCTGTAGTCACTTTTGTGCGGCCGCGCTGGTAGGTGAGTACAAGTCTCACTGGGTATCTATAAAGAGAGACCAAGGGTCTCATTTTACCCTTTTTGCAAATTGGAAACCCAAAACCCTAATTCTACTGTTCACCTTCTTCCAAGATTGAGATTATTGCTTGTGTGGATAGATTGCATTCATTCTTCCTAATCCTGGTAACATTTCATGCATTCATGATTAATTACTTTCTTATTTTTATTTTATTTGCTTGCCAGTAGTCTGTAACTTATTTGTCTTCATGATTTTTTTTGAATTGTTAGTCTAGGTTAGATTTCGTGATTATTTTAAAGTACCTAAGGATTGGGCACCTAAGTAGGGACAAGTAGGGGTAAAAATTTGAACAAAAATAGAACAAAGCATGCAACCCTAGCTTAGTCCCTGAAACTGACCTAGTGCAGCTCATGGTCGCCTTAGCGCGGTCTGCGGTACCCTAACGCGGTCCACATTATACTTCCACGTGGTCCGCAATGCTTGATTGACTGAAGAACAACTTGTGTCCAGCGCGACCGTGGTAACTTTTGTGCGATCCGCGCTGGCCCACCGCGGCCGTGACCCTATTTTGTGCGGACCGCGGTGTGAGATTCAGAGAAGACCTTTCCTGGGGTTTTGTTCAGCGCGGCCCGCGGTCATCTTAGTGTGGTCTGCGGTGCCTGGTTCTGTAGCAGTGTCTGTAATAATCATTTTGCTGTCTGCAACTTTTATTTTGTTGTTTGCAACTTTAAGTCATTCACCTGTTTCACTACCTGTGCTTCAACTAACAATGTTAGATGTGCTTGCTTGCAGACAATGGTAAAACAACGAGGAAGAGGTGCCAAACAACCCGGCTGAGGTGACTCCTCCCGGGGAGGAAAAGGAAAACAAGTTAAACTCACTCCCCGACCTAAACTGAAAACAAGGAAACAAATTGTTATAGATGACCAATCGAGGAGTGAGTACATACCCTCTTAAGACCTCTATTCTGATTCAGGGCCAGCTCCTGCAGTCCCAGCTTCACATACTGCCCAAGCCCCACAATATGTACCGTCTGAGTCATCTGATGGCTCAGTAGCAGGCAACGGTGAATTCTCCACCTCCCCCACAGCTTCAGTATTTGGGGAGACTGTAGAGGGTGGGACTAATAGTGATAATGAGGTACCAGACAGTGGTGTGCCCCAGGTTGGGGGTGTTGAACGAACTAGAAAACCTGAAGTTTGGGAAGATCGATTTGTCAGCCAGGTGGTGTTCCACAAGTTTAGGGAATGGTGGTCGTCACGGAAGTTGATTCTTGAGAGAAGCTTCATTGACAAAGACCTTCTACCCCTACACCCCGATGTGCATAGACAGTTTCAAGCTCGAGCGGGTTGGGAGTTCTTTAAAGACAATTGTTTGAAGGCAAATGAGCATATGGTCAAGGAATTTTACAGCAATGTGGCCCATATCTTGAAGGGCACTAAGGTGACCAAGGTGAGAAACAAAAATGTGGTATTCACCGGGAGGGAACTGAATGAATACTTGGGGTTCATTGATGAAGATGAGTCCCTTTACAATGAAAAGTTAGCAATGGACGAGGAGGTTCATCCGTGGTTAGCTTCATACCTGGCAATCCCGGGTATGGTTCCAGCATGGTTACAAGCAGGGGCCAAAATACTTCGGAAAACTTTCAAATTCGAGGCTAGAGGGTGGTTGACCTTTGTGTGCAGTCGGCTCGACCCGACTACCCATGATAAGACTATTCCACTTACTCGGGCAGTTTTTAATTGCTTCTATTATGGCAGGCTATCCTATCAATGTGGGCAATGTGATGTCCCACACTATTTCTGCAGTGGTGGTTGAGTATGACCGGAACTACCCTTTTCCCAGCACCCTCACTATATATTTTCGGGACTTGGAGGTGGAGAAGAGACCGTTTGATGTCAAGGTCAAACCTGTGGCTCCGTTATCCTGGTACAGTTTGAAGGGGTCAGACAACCCCAAGGACAAAAACTACATGCCGCCTGTTTCTACCCCAGCTGGCCAGTCTGAGGAGCCAGTTGTGGTAGAGTCTTCTGTTGAGCCCTCCACAGAACCTTCTACCATGCCTGTTGCCACCACTGTTGATGATTTGCCTCCATGACCCTCCTCTTCTACTGGCCCCAATACTTCAGCTGACCCGGGGGTTCCTTCTTCCCAGACTCATCCTTTCACGGCCCATCAATTAAGACGAACACTAGCCAGTTTGAACAACTAGATGTCAGCTGCGACATCCAAGTTGTCTACATTGTCTGCTACAGTTGAGGCCCACTCAGCACCTTCCACTACTCAGATTCCTCAGTCTATTGAGGATACACTGAAGAAGCTCTTGGACAATCAGGAGAAGATTATGAGGACTCAGGATGCCTTGACTAAGGCAGTGGATTCACATGGCAAGGCTTTGAGGGAGCTTGCCAAAGAGCACAAGAAGATGAGGAAGTCAAGGGCTTCCAAGGAGTCAGTGAGAGTGCTAAGGACTGATGTGGACAAGCTATTGGCAGACCAGATGCCTTTAGACTTGCTATTCGGGGATGCAGCCCCAGCAGCAGCACCAGTGCCACAGCCACAGCAGGAGCAGAAGCAGGCACCCAGGCCTCCAAGGAAGAAGAGGAAGCTCCCTAGTTCAGTTGGTGCAGTTATTGAGCTAGAAGACCCATAGAAGACCCCCTCCAGTGATGCACCTATCATCCAGCCGGTCTAGGAGCAGGCCCCAGTCCTAGCAGCTGAGCAGCAGGAGATCAGGAACCAGTTTGAGGTTCCCGTACATACAAAGGACTTGGGGACCACTGATGATCCCATGCAGACGGACCAGGCCTAGGGAGCTCCTATATCCTTTACTTTGTTTTTGATGTTTATTTGATAGTTGGCGTTGAGGACAATACCAGCTTTTATTCGTGGGGGTGCGCCCTACTTTTATTTGGATGACTGTATATATAGATTCTTAGTTTATGTTTTTGTTGATATTTTTTTATTTTGGGATGTATATAACTTTACATTTCTGTATGTATTTATCTCCGTTGTATATTCTACTCCCCTATTGTATATATTCATTCTATTTTATATTTTCGCAAAAAAAATTTCGTTTTTAGCTTTGTAGTTAGGCTCGCAGCCTCTTGTTTTGTTTTTGACGCCTCCAATAAGCCCTTGGTTTTCTTAATGCCACGGTTCTTTCCAAGGGTGGAGTATTGTGCGAACCGGGTGGCTCTTCCCAATGATAGATGGCGTGACTACCTTCTTAAGGGTTTGAGTCCGTTTTTTCGATTTTTCTTTTATTTTTAATAGTTGTAGTTAAAGGTACCTCAAGCAAAGCTTCACTTGGTCCTATCACATTTGCCTTTGATCCCATGGTGAAAGACATAATGTTGTGTTCAGGATGGTGAAAGTCGTGGCTTTGAGACTCTTGCATTGACCAAACAATCATCATGTGGTCTTTTTGGACCATTATGTGCTTAAATTATAACTAAGGTTGTTGTGGGCCCTCGACTCTATGTCTTTAGCAATTCCCTAGCGCGTGTGGTGAGGAATCGAAATATGAGTCCAAGTCCCGAGCCAATAGTCTAGAACTTGCCCTGAATGTTTATTGAGGCAAAATCCCAGGTGAAATTTGACTTGAGAAATGATTATGGGCTCTCTTTGATCCAAATGTTAAATTGAATAATTTCATAGCCTACCAATGAGAAGATCCCCAGTTAACCCTTTTGAGCCGTAAATCTTTTTCTTTCAAGAACCAATGCTACAAGCCTATACCCGTTCTAAATAATTACCCTCTCTTGGCACCCAAATCTTCCCTTGAGTAATGACAAAAATCTAAGTTTGGGGGGAGAGACAAGAAAGGAAGAAAAGCAGTAAGGTACAAAAGAAAGAAAAGAAGGCAATGAAAAAGTAAGAAAAGAAAAAGGACAAAAAGAAAGTCCCATGTGAACAAGAATAAAAAGGGATTTAAGGAAAACAAATGTTAAAAAGGTGTGGAAAAAGTAGAAAAAAGAGAAATATTTTGAATTGTACAAGAAAGAGTGACAATGTGTCTCTCTAACCCCTTGTGAAGAAGTGAAATACTCAAAAGAGTCAAGAGAGTTGTGCTAAAATGAATCAAAAGAAGTGCTTAAGGGAAGATTGAACCCATTTGAATAAAAATATGTCCTACCCTTACCTAAAAGCCTTCACAATGACTCCACAAAAGCCCTATTTAATCTCAAGTTGAAGGGAGCTTACATAATTGGATACTTACATAAGGGGCAAGCATATGGTACTCAAAGTCGGACTTGTGACCTTCTTTTTAAGAGAGATGAGTGAAATTCCATTAACCTCGATTTGTGTGTCAATACTTAAAAGGTGAGGTTCGCAGAGGGAGAGTTGAGGATGTGAGAGTTTGGGTTCCACAATGACCAAAGTAAGTAAAAAGCTTGTTGATGAAACGTATCAACTCTTGATGCTCTTGTGTCACACTTGATCCATAGTTTTCAATGTGTTAATGATGCATTCGTATTGAGGGCAATTGTTAGTCCCAATTGATGCTTGTAGGTTATTTTAGGATAGCTGGATTTACTTGGATGTTCCTTTAAGGGGTGAGTCTTATCTTGTTTACTTGAGGACAAGCAAAGGTTTAAGTTTGGGGGAGTTGATAGGTTAGGATTTTAACGTGTAATTGCCCTTGCTTGCCTATGCTTTTAATATAAATTGCTACAAATTATTTCCTAAATGCTCACAAGTTGTGCTTGATTGCAGGTTTGATCGACAAAGTGACGAAATGTCAAAGATTGGCTCAAAAAGGAGTGAAACCTGCTCAAGTACCAAAGACCAAGAGAATTGAAGACGAAAGGGCCTAGTGCGGACCGCACAACAGTGACCACGGCCGCACTAGGAGGTTCAGAGACTTGACATATTCAGGCTAAAAGGCACGCGGCCGCGGTAGGATCTTCGCGGTCCGCGGTGGAGCTTTGTGGCCGCACTCCTGCACTGTGCGGTCCACGTTCATAAGGTTCAGGGAAGGTCATTTTTTATCATGCGGTCCGCGGTCATGACTCCGCGGACCGCGCCAGTTGCCATCGCGACCGCGGTACACTGCCACGCGGTCCGCCTCCCCCAGCTCAAGTCATCAAATAGTTGGAGTTCAAGAGACAGTGCGGCCGCGGTCCGTTTTGTGCGGCCCACACTGACCCCGCAGGGGTATTTTTATCCAGCTTTTCCAGCCTAGTATAAATCGAACATTTTACTATTTTTTTAGGGATCGATTTATCTAGAAACGAGAGACAAAAGCTGCGCTTGGTGTTGTAGCCATTTTTGGCATATTTTGCTTTCCATTAAATATAGATTACTGTAGTTTCTTCTGAGTAATTAATTAATATGTTTAGTTCTTCATCTATTTCTTCAATTTCTGTATTTAGCATGAGTGACTAAACCCATTAGCTAGGGTTGTGGCTCAACCCTAGTGTGGGTAATTGATGGGTATTGCCATCTAAGGTTAGATTGACTATGAGTATTTGCTATTTGGGTTGAATTTATGATTTAATTTAGAATTGGTAGTTGCAAACACTGATTCAAGCTTTGTGGGTTTAACTCTTCTTAAGAAAGAGAGTCTATGACCCCAAAATTGACCCAACAAGGAATTGGGATGGACTCATGAGAAATGATAGTCCCAATTAATGGGTTAAATCTTGAGAGAGTAATAACTCTACTTGAACCCTAGTTGCTTGGTCTAATTTGCCTACTCATTTGGTGTCAAGAGAGTCAATTGGGTAAAAAAATCACTCTCTCTGCCGAGAGGTGTGAGAGTGGGTAAGATTGTGCAACGATTATAGCATAAGCCCCAAATATGTCAATAGAACCTAAGTAACATTTACCCGTCAATTAGCCACCTAGGTAGTGTCATGACCCTAGTGCCCTTCTTCCTATTAGATACAACTTAGCAATATTCTTGTAGTATAATTTAGTGTTAATCAATAGTCTTATAAAAATAGTTATAAATCAAAAACCCAAAAATGTTTGAAGTGACATTAGAAGCACAACTGCAACTCTAGGATAAACAGAAAATACAACTCCACGACTAGCTCCCTATGGAAATTCGATCCCGGACTTCTATTCGGATAAAAGCTATTGCGACCCGCTCTTTCTACCACAACGTAGTGTCGAGTCGGCAGCGATCAATCTACAAGGGATTGGAGGTATAAGTACATCGACTACTTGAAGCATGGGAAGCTCCCCACGGACCCCAAAGAGTCGAGAGCACTTCGGACCAAAGCAGCTTGATTCTCACTCGATGAAAATGGAATGTTGTATAGAAGAACCTTCGATGGACCACTGACAGTGTGCTTGGGACCCGGGTGTTACACCCCGCAATATTACGTCAATATTACGTCCCACAATATTATATTACGACAATGTTATGCTCTGCAGTAATATGTTACGATGATGTCACCCTCTGCAATAATATATTACAATGATGTTACGTCCAGCAGTATTAAGTTACGATAGTGTTCTACCCAGTAGTATTACATTACGGTAATGTCACACTTCGCAGTATTAAGTTACGATGATGTTGCACCCGGTAGTATTGTATGTTGGATTTGTCCTAAGGTAATTAACATCAGTCCAAGTAAAAGATTATTTGGAGATTATAAGGATTATGCTATTTCACAAGTGATAAATTAATTCGAAAAGGTGAAAAGGGAAGCAAGTCAAAGAAAATGAATTTTTCGTCCAAGTTGGCATATTGGGGTAAAATACGGCCCGAGCTAAAATACCCGGTATTTATGGACTAGTGATATGCAAGGTACTACATGCCCATGCTATAAAAGTGTATAAGGTATGCGAAAAGTGAGTAATAGTTTAAGTAAGTGGGAATAATTCTCAATTTTTCGGATAATTGGTTAATTATCGGGTAACGGCACATTACCTGATTAACTAATAAGTGGATAAAAAATTAATTAAATAACACACCCCTACTCCCCACGTGGCAGTATGCCACACCCAAGCATATGACTCATTGTCATATATGCTTGTAACGTGTAAAGTTAACTTTATGACTCATAAAAATGAGTCACTTTAAAGTCTTGTTTTAAATACTAACGTGTAAAGACTGGAATTTCAAAAGAGTCACTTTGGAATGAGTCACTTTGCTGATTCTTGACATGAATCAAAGGAATTCTAAATAAAACATTTCCTTCCAAAACTTGAAAGAATCAGAAATATTTTCCCTTGATTAAAAATCAAACAAACACTTGCATTCCTTGATTTTCAAAACCAAAAAACGTGAAAGACCACAACCATTTTTCATTCAATTTCAAGACTTCATTAATTCAATCCTTAAGCTAACATTTTGTTCAAAACGTTAAAAGAAGATTAATTCATCCAAAATTTCAAGTTTGCCAAGTGAGAATTCGTCCATATTTCGCAGAAGCAGGTTTGTTCAAACAAATCTCGGAACAAGTATGTTAAGGCTATCCCTTCTTTCTTTTGGCATGATCCATACAATACGAACGAAACATGCAAATGCACAAATTCCATAAATGACTCTATTTATAGAAGTATTAGAGATATCTATGCTCTTGAATTTCTATATGTCATAATATTTTATCATCTGTTCATGGGTCTCAGAAAAATATGAGAGTTGAGAAAAAAAAGTTTACTTTATGATATTGCTAAAGACAAAATAGTCTTATAAAATTCCGAAAGATTTTATTAACGTACTTTTCATGCATTGCATTCATGTGCATTGACCCATGACCAAATGGCATTATATACGCGTATATATGTAAATATATGTATATGGGATATGGGAAAAGGTTACGGCATTATATACACATCACCACATGATCAGCTGATATATGATGATGATGTTGCCCACAGTGGCTCAAATATGATTCAAACAACGTTATATACACGTATATATGCATGTATATATATATATGGGATATGGGAAAGGTTATGGCGTTATATACGCACCACCTCCTCATCAGCTGGTATACGATGATGATTTTGCCCATAGTGGCCAATATGATATGATGGGATGCCCTCAGAGGCTGATGATGTTATGAAACATGTACCTATGCACGACATGACATTCATACATATATGCATGACGCTAAAAGTAATTTATGATTTACAAAGTTATTCAGACTTACAGGTTGAGTCATGTATTCTATATTTCTTCCATGTCTCTTATGTACTTATTTATGTGCCTTACATACTCGGTACATTATTCGTACTGACGTCCCTTTTTTGCTTGGGGACGTTGCGTTTTATGCCTATATGTCCCGATAGACAGGTCGAGAGCCCTCCAAGTAGGCTATCAACTCAGCGGAAGATGTTAGTGCGCTCCATTTGCTTCGGAGTTGCTTGTTTGGTTAGTATGATTTAGACGTGTATTGTTTGGTATGGTGGGACTCTATCCCAATAATTATGATATTTATGTACTCTTAGAGGCTTGTAGACATATGTCATATTCGTGAAAGATTGTACGGCCTTGTCGGCCTATGTTTTGAGTTATAAATGATTATGTTGGCCTATTAGGCCCGTATGTCATGTGTATATGATGATGTAATAAGAAAGATACGTTATATTGGTACTCGATCGAGTAAGGTACTGGGTGCCTATCGCGGCCCATCGATTTGGGTCGTGACACCGAGGACACCGATTATGTATTACGAGAAATCCATGAGGGCACTTGTGGGAACCATTCTGGTATAGACTCTTTGGTTCGTAAGGTGATCAGAGCGGGGTATTATTGGGATAGCATGGAAAAAGATACCAAGGAGTTTGTTTGAAGGTGTGATAAATGCCAAAGATTTGCACCGATGTTCCATCAACCCGGTGAACAACTCCATTCGGTCCTATCCCCGTGGCCATTCATGAAATAGGGGATGGACATCGTCGGCCCCCGACCAACGACGCCAGGTAAAGCTAAATTTATTTTGTTTATGACTGACTAATTGCTAAAATGGGTAGAAGTGTAGGCCTTGGAGAAGATAAGAGAAAAATAAGTCATCGACTTCATATAGGACCATATCATATGTCGGTTCGGGATACCTGCCGAAATAGCATGTGACAATGGGAAACAATTTATTGGCAGCAAAGTAACAAAATTCCTTAAGGACCATAAAATCAAAAGGATTTTATCAGCCCCTTACCACCCAAGTGCAAATGTCAGGCCGAGTCCACAAACAAAACCATCATTCGAAACTTAAAGAAAAGGTTAGATGATGCAAAGGGGAAATGGAGAGAAGTATTGCCCGAGGTGCTATGGACATATCGAACGACGTCAAAGTAGAACACGGGGGAGACCCCATTTTCTTTAGTATATGGGTCTGAAACATTGATCCCGGTCGAATTCGAGGAACCTACCGTCAGGTTTTAGCATGCCACCGAGGATTCAAATCACGAAGCTAGGAACACTTCTCTCGAACTACTAGATGAAAAATGTGAGGCCGCATTTATTTGAATGGCCGCGTAAAAACAAAGGATCGAAAGGTATTACAACAGAAGGACGAACCTTCGATATTTCGGAGTCGGGGACTTAGTCCTAAGAAAAGTCACTCTCAACACTCGAGACCCAAATGAAGGGAAACTAGGCCCCAATTGGGAAGAATCGTACCATGTCCTCGGAGTCGTAGGAAAAGGATCTCACAAGCTTAGCACAATGGAAGGCGAGCAACTACTAAACAATTGGAATGTATCGTTGCTCAAACGCTATTACTGCTGAGGTATGACCTTCTCCCCCTTTTCATTTGTATTTAAAACTAACTCCTTGCAGATGTTCGATTGGAAACATCGAGGCACCTTTCAGCTCGAAGATTTTGGGTTTTAAAGCATGCGTTGCACTCTTTTCCCCTTAGATCGGGTTTTATCCCAAATGGGTTTTACCAGCAAGGTTTTTAACGAGGCAACACCTATATGCTACCTAAGGAATATTCAACAAGTATTCGGGGCTTCTTTTCAGTCAACCTCGAACACTGGGGGCATCACCCTTGGAGGATGCATTCTCGAAGAAAGCAATTCATGCCAAGGAGGGCCTCGATAATGGAATGTTGTAATGGGCCAAACGGTCAAATGAACCGTGTCCACGTAGAATAGTCGAGCCCCCAGCGGCAAAACATGTACGCATGTATCAATTATTTGAACAAGCATTCTTATTATATCAAAACGCTTTGTGCCTCAAAGAACTCTACTATTTTCACATTTAATGGCTCAAGGGCCAAACCCAAATGCATCCATTGGGGACTGTCATCGACAATTGACACATAGAGTCATCGAACACTCGATCTTATAAGACCTCAAAGAGGCACACTTGAACTTATAAGACCTCAAAGAGGCACACTCGAGCTCATAAGACCTCAAAGAGGCATCCCCTCGATATTAAGGCTAAGGCCATCACACTTGGGGACTAAAGGCTACGACCATATAAAAGACCACTGTCATATGAAAAGGCTACGACCGAAATAATATGGCTCGGAGATGTCCGACTTCCTCCATAAAACTAAGAGGCCTTCATATACTTCAAAAAAACTGGTTAAATCAGGATACCCTCGGCAAAATCAAATTATAATGGGCTTCTATATAATCAGCCCTCAAATAATGTGAAGGCTTCGATAACATCAGCCTTCAAAAAAACCTCAAGAGGTATTCGATTAACATTGCATATCAAATTACAAACGAGGTTCCAATCAATCGAACCTTCAAAAAACCCAAACGGGTACAAAAAACACATGCTAAGGCATACAAAATTTTCACTAAGTCTTTTAGCCGAAAATAGGGAAACATTTATAGCCATTTTAGAGGCCGAATTGGACCTACCTAAAGAGCCTAAGGGCCAACCTAAAAAGCCTAAGGATCAATATTTAAAGAGATTAAAGGCCGAAGCAGACCATGCTCGAAACCTCCCAGCTCAGACTCAAAAGTCCCGAGCTAAACCTTAGCTCGAAGATCAAACCTTAAGTGGTAACCTATTATCGATCGTTGATCGAAATAAAAACTTTAGGGTCTACTCTACCCTGAATTTGAATCAATGCTCAGAGATTATAGCATAAAAATCAAGCAAACTTTGAAGAAAAATTGAAGGCAAACTATCAAGGAAACTCCTTTTCTTTTTATATACACAAAAAGATATTACATATGATCTTACAAAGCAAAAAATTACAAAAAGAGAGAAAAAATTCTACCTACACCAGAAGGGCATTCCCCCTCGGACCTATCACTCCCCCAGGACCAGCCTCTTCCCCCGGGGGTAGCTTCTTCGGCAACCTCCTCCCCTTCGTCGGTTTCGACAATAATCATCGTCGGAGGAAAGGACAAAGTTGGCATCACCCTTATCTGCCTTAGCTTGCTTTATTTCCTCGGAAAGATCGAATCCCTTAGCATGGACCTCTTCAAGGGTCTCCCTCCGGGATCGGCATCGGGCATAGTCATTGCTTCTTTTCTCTCGGTCGGAATCCCCCCTCAACTCCATCTGAGCATCAGTAGCATCCTTCAAATAGATGGCCACCGTCTGGTTGGCCTTGGCTTGTATTTCCCTCTCTTCGGCCCGGACTTCCACAACTTTGGCCTTGGCCTTCGCAAGACCAGCCTCGAGCTCGGCTATTTTGCCAGCTTGAACCAAGTTGCTCCCTTGAGCATTCCGAAGTTGAACCTCGAGGGACGATACCTTCACCAGTGCATCATTTTTAGCCACAATGAGGGTGTCCACTTCGCCTACCATTTATTGCACTCGGCTCGAACTTGATATACCTTGCCCCAGAGTTGCCCAATCATATCTAGCTTTTGCTGCAACTGAGACATTGAAGTATTATACTCTGAAGATGAGAGAGGTAGCCCGTATTTTTTCAGAACAGAGGTTACCTGCTTTTCTAACTCACTCTCGTATTCATGAGCTTTGGTCAACTCCGATCGAAGATGCTCAGTTATTCCTCATTTTGTCAGGGAGAAGCCTAAGGGTTTTTCTCTCATTCGAAGCTCTACATAAATCGGCTTCACAATGACACAATTCAGTCTTCAATTTGTCGAAGGCCTACAGAAAGGAAAGGAATGATCGATTAGACAAAAGAAGAAAAGTATGGCATTGGAGAAATTGCAGTACCACTAAAAACTTACAATTGAGCAAAGACGTTAAGCCTCATCGAAGATTGAGCGCTGGGTCGGCCTCATCGATCCCAACAAGGCAACCCTGGAAGGGATCGTTTTCACTCGGGACTCTGCCTAGATCGAACGTCTTCAAATTCTGAGCATCTCTAATGGCATTCTCGGAGAAGGACGGAAATGACGGGGAATGACCTCCTGTTATGGCCTCGGGGAGATCACCCAAGGTGCTCTATTTAGGCAAAGGAGCTTTGAAGCTCGCTCCCTTTGGAGTATTCCCAGAAGTTTGAGAAGCAGTTACTACGCCAGGTGATGCAGGGCCTTCATCCCCTTTTTATTTTAAAGTTCCTTCCTCGAGGTTAGGGGCCCCGATCTCAGCAGTCTTGATAGCCTCGGAAGATTTCCTAGTTCAAGTCACCAACGTCGAACCCTCCATCTCGTCAGCATCATCATCCATGTACTGGTGGACCGAGTCAATATCCACGTTAATGACGACGCTTTTCTTTGGCTTCAAGGACCATTTTCTCTTGTTATCCTTCTTTGGCTTTGGGGTCAAAGATCCTACTTCCTCCTCGGGAGGGGTGGCCTTATCCTTAAGAACTCACGAATACCTGCGATAGAAGGAATCAGGTCACATGTAGAAAGATATTCTTAATAAGGAAATAAACATTATGACGCGTACCGTGGTGTTTCGCTTCCCACTTGCCCTTCGATAAGTCCCGCCACTTGCGTTTGTCGTATAATGAAGTAGCATCTAGTTTGCGGACCCAGCCCTCGAGGCCGAGGACCGCATTAGGCATCCAGGGGACCGCTGCAGAAAAGGGAAAGGAATAATTATGCGAAGTTCAGAAAAATTTATGGAAAAGAACTAAAGCAAAAAATTCCACTCACGTTCGAAGTTCCATTTCTAGGAGAATGACAGGAACTCCTTGGGAATAACATCGACGGTCCTCACGCGGATGAACCAGCTCATCCAACCTCGATTTTTTGTCTTCGTCATTATTGGCAAAGACAGACTTGGTTGATCGGTGTTGGAGTTTGATTAAACCTCGAAAATGTTGAGGTCGACATAATCGAATGAGGTGGCTAAGGGTGAACTCGAGCCCGACCTTTTCAATGAAGAACCCCATCATTATTACGATCCGCCAAAATGATAGATGAATCTGGCCTATGGTGACTTGATATCCTCGGCAGAATTCAAGCACGAGCGGGTCGAGGGGACCTAGCGTAAAGGGGTATGTATACACACTGAGGAACCTCTCTACGTAAGTTGTGATGTCATCCTCACGAGAAAGTATTTGCATAACGACATTCTCTTCCCATTTGCACTCTCTCCTCACAGCATCGAAGTGTTCTTTCTCAATTGACCATATGATTCTCGATGCATGCTCTCGACAGCCGGGGACGTCGGGAGGGTTATCGACTATAAAGTCCTTTTTTCAAGGAAAAATTACTCGGTACGATCTCGTGAAGCGCCGACGGTTTACCACTGGCTAGATGGGAAGTATAACTGGAGGTTCTTTCTTTCTGAGGAACGGACTTAGAAATTTTTGCCATAAGTTGTTTAGAAAAAGAAGGAAGAAATGAATAAGCCGGCGAGGTTTCGAGCTAATACGGCGGAGGAACTGGTGGTGGGAAGGAAACATATAGAGGAAAAAAGGTGTTGCAGGGTGGAAAAATTCTTAATGAGAAGAGAAAAACTTCTTAATGAGAAGAGAAAACAAGTATATATAGAGGAAGGCAACGACGATTCATTAATATTGATGGCCGACCGGCTCTGACGTGCATTTAATGCTTTTAGAGAAGAGAACCGACGGGACACTTCGGTCATTTCAATGCTTACGCCATAAGAGTGATGCCATCATAAAGGACTTCGGGAATTCAAATCGTTTCATATCATTTCATTTTAAGAAACGCGGAGACTATCTATATACGGTCTAAATCGGAGAGCTCGATTTCGAAGACTTGATCATACCCCAAGCTCGAGTTCGGAAGCTCAAAGTAAGAATCGAGCCTGGCCGGGATATGCGCACCTCGAGAAGCAAATCGAAGACCCGTCATGATCTGCCTCGAGGACAGTACAATTTCGATGACACTCAAGAAAGAGCGGGAATTTCTCAAGGACACGTGGATCAGGGCATAAATTATGGGATGAGATTTGTACGAAATAGTACAAGTCCGTACTAGGTTGTTATACATCTGTACCAATAGAATTCTTTACCATAATTGGAAATGTACCATATTAGGGTTTTTCCCTCATATATAAAGGGGACCCAAATCATTTGTAAAGATTATCCCATTCACTGCAATAGAACATTCTACTCTACTTTTCTCGTTTATTGTGCTCCATAATTGTTCTTCAGCTTTATTGTCTTTACTTTATTGTTCATACCTTATTTGCTCTTAACTCACCTTGAGGCCCCCGAGATAATCGAGCTCGAGGTCCCCGTTGCTCTACCAACACCGGTTTGGTTCATCAATTCTTCTTACTTAAACCTAATATTACTTGTATATTGACTAGTATTGAAATAAATCACATATCTTTAAAACCACAAATCACCTTTAATTGTTACTCACATTTTTCGAGGTAAACACATACATGAGCCTTAAGAGATAAAAACATTCAAATATGTGGCGAAGCTTCTCTCTTAGAGGCTCATATACATTCAACAACAATTGCTAATACCTCAGTCTGGTTTTCCTTCATTCATGCAATTCTTTTGCTGCAAGCAGGGTGGACGCACGTTAAGTGAAGCGTGCATCGAATTTTTTTACTAAATATATGTATCAATACTGTGAGAAAATAGATAAGTAGAAAGAAATGGCACTATTTGACCAAATTGTCTCCTAGCGCGTTGGTTATGTGCTTGATTCTGTTTTAAGAGGTTAGAGATTCGAACCACAACTAACACATATTTTGTGCAAATATTTAAGAGAACTTCTATGGTAAAATTGTTATTAAGAAGAATTGAACTTGGGACTTTTTCTAACGTTTCAACAAAATTAATGGATTAAAGTTATTTACTATCTTGAAATATGATAATTAAAGTTATTTATTGATGTTCTTTTATAAATTTTGACACCACTTACAGAAATTCTTGCTTATGCCCATGGCTGCAAGCATAAACAACTTAAACTTTCCTTCTCCAGCTCACTTTATTCGTTCATTAACTATTACTATTAAACTGGCTTTAATTTGTATCAGTGTTCTCTTTTCCACAGTTTCTATCTGGTTTTCTCTTGTTTGTTCGTATTCTACTTTGTCTCTTTTGATTATCATATTTGTTCATCACTTACTATAACTTTTTTATGCTGCTTCTTTTTCGTAAAAGTTCAATGTTATAATTTCAATTGGTGAAATTCGAAGTATCATATATACAAACAACGTGTGTGTTTTCATTTGTTTGGAGATTAAAACTAACAGTGAACTTTTTTCAAATTAAACCCTGTCGGGTTTATTTGAGCCTCCAACATACCCCGAGTTGATCCAATATAGTCCAAATTAGCTCATAAATAAGAATACACTTGTCTAACCTGTTGAACTTTAGACAGGGTTGCAAAAGTTACAGTATATTTTTATGAGTCAAGTTTGCAACAAAGATTTGAAAAGATTTTTGCTATCTTACAATCTTCAAGTGATTGGACCTTCAGATCTTCAATTAAACGTGAAGGTTCACTTCAATAGGCATCGATCATATCTTACTTTATTCCATGAATATATTGTTGTTGGCTTCAGATCTTCAACTTCGAAGTGCTGTTGCTTATGACTTGAAATCTTCAGCTTCAGTGCTCTGCCTCAAACATCTCATAATAATGAGATGTCCTAATGGACTTGACTGCTTGAGCTTTAATATTTCTTAATAGTAGACTCCGACAATTTGTGTCCTCTTCTTTCGTTTCTTTCCATCATGCTTCTTAAGTCCACATATGGCACTTGGACAATAAATATTTTGAAAATTCTCACTAACTGAATCACCAGAATACATTTTTGCTAGTTGTTCTTAAGTCCATCTCATAATACTTTATGCCCCTACCATCCGCTACTTGTTCCAAATATGTCCTTGTTTTAAACGGTTTCACATGGAGAGCATATTTGGTCTCACAACATATTTTGAGGGATATTTGGCCAATTAAAGTTTCTAAGCTTTTATGTACTTTAGTTATCTTGTTTTGTTCCTGACAATATAACATAAGTTTATAATGATAAATTCTCCCTCAAATTGATTGTTTTTATTTTGTAAATCTTAAATACGAACATAAAAAAGCAAAGTGTACAAAAGCATAAACAATTTGTTGGAACACTCATATAATAAATGTGTCCATGACCTTATATGCCTCAGAACACTATTAAATAGTCACTTTCGGCATCACAACAATAAAAATTAATACAATAGACAAGTTTAGCCACCATAAATAATAAATGAATCAACGACATCAATTAAATATTTTGATTCTCAACTTAATAGTAAAAAATAAATTACTTACCCGCTTCGTACAAACAAAATATGATACACTTTGCTTAGGAACAAAGAGAAGCATGGTTTAGGAACAGAGAGAAGCAAAGTGTACATAAACCTAAACCATAACCATTTCTTTGAAGAGAAACCTCTCAAATTAGTCAGCCACTTTATAAGTTTCTCTTCCAATAAAATGGTTTAGTTTTTTCAACAGTTTGCATTCTCTTTGTTGTATTTAAGATCTACAAAAGGAAAACAATCGATTTGAGGGAAATTTTATCATTACAGAAACTTTTATTACATTGTCATGAACCAAACAAGATAAATTCAATAATATAAAATCTTAAGAATTTTAGTGGGCCAAACATATCCCCAAAGCATGCACCTGGAATCAAATATGCCCAACATATGAACTGTTTAAAATAAAGGTATATTTGAAGCAAGTATTAGACTACATGAGTATATTTATGCCAAACTATTAATGTCAGACTAATTTGGTCAATTTCGCATAATTCAAGGCCTTATTTGGACCTGAATTACAGTTATAATGATTTCTAGTTTAGCTTTTCTCTCTCTGCATATTGTCACCTAGATGCATTGAGAATACACCAAACTCTTACTGCTTTCTCTACATTTTCGTCGCGTTTGCATGTAGCTAATCGGTGGATTTTACCATGCACAATTTTTATCTAAAAGCTCGTAGGTTGTTTTATCATTTTTTTATTTTATGAAAATTCAAACAAAAATATTTGCCACAATCACAAAAGATATATTTCTAAATAAAAACTCTCAAAAGATGGGTGTGGCTAAAATATATAAAGATAATTATTGTCGCTCATGTACAATTGTTCCATATATTAATCCAAAGAGTAGACCAATTCATTATCTACTGCAAATGCATCCAGTTTTTAAATTAATTTTAAATTTTACTTGAGAGAACTACTAAGCTCTTATAATAAATTTAACATAAAAAAGTTTCAAAAACATAAGCCAAATCTCAAAATCAAGAGGTTGAGATTTTCTTGAATGATTGTACTGATAAATTTTTACCTTACTATGTGCAGTTATATATGATGGTAGTTTGTCTGTGTTCTACTCGAAAGTTAACCTAATAGACTTAAGTTCGAAGCATTATGCTTAAATTAAAAGCACAAGTAACTTCACTAATCCCTCTTAAAGTTTTAATTCTTCATTTCAAACCCTTGACCTATCCATCAAACATTAAAGCAACATAAATAACTCTTCACTGGCATTTCTCATTCAATGTTTATTAATATTACTAAAATTTAAAGATTAATCAATTAGGTCAACAGATCTAGTGCTGTGAGTACTATGTCAAAACTGGAATTAAAAATACAAAACAAAAAAAGAAAAGGCATTTTTGAGGAACTGGACTTTCTGGTGACGGAAGCCATACCTTCCCAGCAGTTTTTAATTAAAAATGAGAAAGAACACAAAGGATATTCGGACCTGATATTAACCATTTTATATATCAAATGATATATAATTGCTGCTTAGTGCGTAATCACATGGTTGACATTAATTACTACCTGCAATTTTTCGTATAAAGCAGATACTATTATAATCAGGCCGATAGACCTTTCACGTGATATTAATAGTGTTAACTCTGACGTATTAAGAAATTTATTAAATATTTAATTATGATCCAATTATTATATATCGTGTACTTTAGGACACAATATATATTGTTAACTCCTAAATTTGCCTACAATTATAAATACCAACATGTAGATTAGCTTAATTTAAAAACAAAAAACAAAAAACAAAGTGTTATAAAATAAAAGAAATTTAGTAAAACATGAACAAGAAATAAAGACAATTTAGTAAAACATGAACAAGAAAGAGATAGAGAGAAAGGAAGAAATTTTCTTCTTCAATTGTGTGTATTTTCCTATCTATTACAAGGCCTTTATATAGGCATGAAAAGTGAAGAAAATATGTCATGGAATATGTCATTGAACATAGAAAATATGTCATGTAAGCACGTGATTTTTGCCCTATATGAGAATTACTCCCAAAAAATTCAAAAAAATAAAGTAATTTTTCTTGGTGTGCAATTTTGTGATGTTTTGTGACATTTTGAATAATTATTTGTATTTATCTGTGCATGTTTATTTGCTAAATTAATAAAAAATACAAAAATATGTCGCATTTTGCATATAGGATTTAATCCTACAATTGTTAGTAATTAAATTTGTTTTACAAAAATTAAAAATTACAAAAATAGGCATCGTTTGTATTTTTAGCATTTAATGTCCAAATATACAATTTTATGCTTAATTAATACTTAATTGTGTGTTAATTGTTATTGGGAGTTAATTTGCGTTGTTATAACTTAATTTAGTTCTTAATAATAGTTTAAGTATTTTTATAATTTAGTCTTAGAAAAAATAAAAGAAGAAAAGAGAGCGAAAATATAAAGAAAGTCGGAATTAGGCCTCTTCTTCAATTTCAAGCCACAGGCCCAAAAAATGGCCCAATCTTCCCTACGACCCAGTCCATTTCGAACTGGGTCGACCCAGTCCATAACCCAAAAGACCCAATACCCCTATCTTGCATTTCAAAGACACAAAACAAAAGAAAAAAGAAGAAAAAAAAACCCTAAAAACTAAGGAAAGAGATCCGCCCCCCCCCCCTATTTCCTTCTTCTTCTTCCTCAAGCTTCAAGAAAGCCAACAATGGCCACCCTATCTTCTTCCTCTCCAAAACCTCTCCCGCGATCCACCATTAAATCCGACCACCCATGGCTACATCGTCTTCATCTCCTTCTTCTTCGTCCGAATTCCCTAGCCCTATCCGCCATTGACGAGGCTCGACGAGCTCAAGCTTGAGCTCGACGTCTATGGCTGACCATGTTGCTTCTTTTCCTCCTTACGAACACGTCAAGCTACTGTTGTGGTTGCTTAGCTCTTTTCCGTCCAAACACCACCTACGAACGACCCCCAGCCACGCCGGAACAACACAAAGCGAACCAAGATGCCATGTCGTCGTCCATCGCTGCTCCGACTTGCTTCCGCTTCTCGTCGTGTTTAGCTACCCCCGACGTTGTCACTGCTGCTTCTCTTCTCCGTCCAGCTCCCCGCCGCTGCTGCTCCACTGCAGTTTCTTCGTCAGCACCATTCCCGTCTAGCTCGAGCTGGTTTCAGCTGGGTTGAAGCTGCGGACTGCTGCTCCTTTCCCTCCGTCTTCTTCGTTTTGGTTGAGGCTCGACAAGTTCGTTGTTTGTTTGGTCGTTGTTCGTCGTTCGTTTCAATCCGGTTAGTAGTTTTTGAATTTTATTTTGTCCGTTATTTTGTTTTGATAGTTTTCGAATCTAAAATCAACAAATGTTTGTTTTGTTTATCGTTTGAATTAATTTTTAGTTCATGTTCATGTGTTGTTTGTTAAATTAATTTTCAGATTTTAAAATGAAAGTTTAATTAGTTGTTTTCATGTTTATTTCATGTTTGTTTTATTGTTTAAGTAAGTATTTGTTAGTTTGATGTTTGTTAGATTCAAATTGAAATTTAATCAACTATTTCTTCAATTTGTTTCATGTGTATGTATTGTTAGAAATTGTTAATATTGTTAAGTTCAAGTTTAAGTTCATAATTGTTTCTTCGTCGATCTTGTTATTTGTTTAAAGAATTTAGTTGTATTAAAGGAATATATTGTTTTAATCGTTTAATCCGTCATGTTTGTTGTCTTAAAATAGATTCAATTCATGTTCATACTTTGTTTGGATGATCTTGAATCCGAATTTTGTATAGTTTGATTTCTTGTTTACCATTTATGATTATTGCTTGAATTGTTCTCATAATCTTGTTTAAAGTTTAATATAAGAATTGTTTGTTGTAATGTTGTTAGAGTTGATGTTAAGTTCAATATTATTGAATTTAAGAATCTAAATATACTTGTTTGATTGTTGTTGTTGTTTAAATCCGAAAATAGGTTTGTTGTTGCCAAAAATATTGTTCAATCAAATTTTGGTTGTTCTTGGTTGTTCAATTTGTGTTCATGTGATTTGTTGTTGAAATGTTGTTAAAATCATGTTCATATGATATTGTTGTTATGATGTTCATCCGTGTTCATGTTGTTGTTTGAACATTGTTAGAAATTGATCATATTGTCTATATTTTGGTTAAGTTTGATTAATTAATGTGTTATAGCTGATGGTTAGTTTGGTAAATTTGTAATACGTTCAGGGGTAGTTTGGTAATTTCAGTAAGGTCGGAAGGGGTAGTTTAGGAATTGTACATTTTGTAATTATTTATTTGAAGCATGGGGGACAAAATGAAATGGGGTGGGTTGTGATATGATTATTTAATATAAAGGGGGGACAAGATTTAAATTAAAGGGGAATCTTGCATTATTTTAAATAAAGCATGGGAGACAAAATATAATGGGGTGGTGTGATATATTTATTTAATGTAATGGGGATGAGTGGGAAGATAATGGGTTTGGTAGAGAAAGGGATTGATTTTAATTGATTTATGGGATGGGATATATATATGTGAAGTCTTGAACATAAGAAAAAAAATACAGACAGAAAAAAAGAGATTGAAAAAAAAAGCTGAACATTTATTCCGAAAAAAAAACATTGAAACTCTCAAGAAAAGAAAAAACATACAAAGAAAAAAAAATTTTGAAAATTAGAAGAGAAAGTAGTACACACCTGAGAAATATTCTGGTATACAGGTGTAGAAATTAAGGGTTGAAGATTAACTAGCCTTTCAAAAATCTGAAAATTTCCTTTGGTTTCTGTCCATTATTTTCGGCATTCCTGGATTTTATTTTGAATTTTTCAAAGCTGTCACTGGGATTTTCGTTGACTGGTTATTGCTGGTTATTGTTGCTGTTGCTGTGTTACGTATTACGTTGCTGACTTTCTTCTTCTTATATTGACAATATCAGGTACACAACTGTAATTTTGGCATTTTGTAAGCTGAAATGAAGAATGGAGTGTTAAATTTTTAATTTAGTTTAATTTAATTTTTGTATTGTATTTAGGTTATTCATGTATTATTATTCTGTAAATCACTGTCATCGGCATAACTAGGCATATTATAGCGACATATTAAATAACGCCTTTACCAGATTATTAGGAAATATATTTAAGCCTGATTATTAATTAAAACTGTTTAATAAAAAAATAGAAGAAATAACGTAAAAATGGCGTTATTGAATCAGTTTGGCAAAAATTAACTAAGTTCCATATTCAGAAGGTTCTTCGTCAACGATAAGTTAATCCGAATCATGTAGTCAATTTCAGTTATAACATGAATTAATTTGCAAACAAGTATTAGGACATGATGAATTAAAACAAAGTTAGTTAATGTTAAATTGTTTAAATTTTTTAGAAATATGATTTAGTACTCAAGTTTTTGTTTTTATTTCTTTCAATTTTCAGTATTTGTAAATAATTAGTTTCAATAAGCTTAAGTCTTACTAATAATTTGAATTTTAATCCAACTATGGGATAATTAGTTTTTTTATTTTTATTTTTTACTTTTCGATAATTCCATGTTGTATCTATGATTATAATTTTATTACTTTCTGCTAATATTTGTTTTTCTCTTCTATTTAATATGTCATTTTCAAGAATGTAGATATTGATTTTATATTTATAAAAAACTTAGTAATAATAAAAAGGTAGTCATTAAAGGATATTATTAAAGGATTTCGCTAAAAATAAATAGATGTAAATAATACGAATGTATAGGATTCTCCAATCTCATTTATTTATTTAATTATTAAAAAAAAATTACTTAGAATTTGGGATGGATTGTTTAGTGAATTTCACTTCCTTCCCCAAAGATAATAACACGTTAGACTCTTTAGGCGCGATTTAATTAATTTTACCTTCTTAAACTCGGATGCGCATTTCATGCGACCCAAATCTAAATCCTAAAACATCAAATAAAATATGTTTTGTATTGTGGGTGCATTTCATGTGACACAATCCAAAGATATGTTTTAAGCGATGTTCACATTCCTAAAAAAATAATAATTATAATAATAAAGCGGTAAAAGATAAAATTTGCACATGGTTCATAATTGTATTAAAAATCAGATAAATAAGCCGAATATAACAGTTGAGCGACCGTGCTAGAACCACGGAACTCGGGAATGCCTAACACCTTCTCCCGGGTTAACAGAATTCCTTATCCAGATTTCTGGTACGCAGACTGTAATATAGAGTCATTCTTTTCTTCGATTCGGGATTAAAATTGGTGACTTGGGACACCCTAAATCTCCCAAGTGGCGACTCTGAAATAATTAAACCAATCCCGTTTCGACTGTCCTTTAATTGGAAAAAACTCCCTACGCACCTCGCGGTGCCGGAAAAAGGAGGTGTGACAGCTCTGGCGACTCTGCTGGGGACATGACCCAGAACCAGTGGTTCAGGGTTAGAAATTCGAGCTCATATAAATTGTTATATTTGGTTTTATCTGATTTTTACATGATTGAGCCTAATGTGCTAAATGCTGCTTTTACCGCTTTGATATTACGTGAACTGTGTATAAACTGTGCCGAAACCCATCTCCTCTCTGAGTCTTCTAAATCATGAAGAAGGGTGTACTTCGTACGACTTCTTTTCTGTATAGTGTCAAATCCCAATTTAGAACGAGGTTCGGACAAGTTGCTAAGCCGGTGAAGCTTCTGTATTCCCGGTACGCTACCCCCTCGGCTCGAGCTGTCCGCTCGGGTAAGCCAGGTCTAGAACAAACACCCAGGTTCTGAACCTAGTATAACAAAACCACATGTCGGATCCCTAGTAGGAACGTTTGTTTGCATCACGTGCATCTGACTTTGGAGGCTCAACACAGGGGTTGGGTCTGTCTAGGACAGGTGCACCAAAAATGAAAATGACCATCCTGATGCATCTTATTTGTTTTATGTGCATTTATTTGCTCGGTCTTGCATGTTGACCGGCTTCTGAGTCTCGGGAGTGTAAAAAATAAAATAAAATAAAAATAGCAAGTGTAAAGTTATTTGATTAATTTAGAAAAAATCAGTGTCCAAGTACTGTCGAAGTGCTGCCGAATTTTTTTTAAAAAAAAAACATATATATTTTTACTTTTAGAATTGTTGGTTTGCCTAGAAAGCAGAAAGTGTGTAGGAATAAGTCTTTTATTTTAATTTGCTTTATTTAAAAAAAAATGAAAAATGAAAATAGTTTTTTTTATATAAAAGGAAGAGGAAAAATTTGTTTGTTTTCAAAAAAAAAAAAAAAAATTAGTTAGTTTATAGCCTGAACTACGCGGGTATGATTCTCACCGGATGTGAGATCAGAGGCAAACCTCTTTGGTTTCGGCTCACCATATTCAAAAAAAAAAATCCAAAAATATTTAACATTACTCACTTCTTTAGAAAGTTTTTCTTTTAGACCTCAATTTTTTTAAAAAAAAAATATATTTCCTTTTAATCTCAAAATCCCAATTATTTGTTTAAAAGATATTCAAAATAAAATTCAAAAATATTTTTTCTGTAGTATTTCTTTCATAAATTCAGAATATTGGTTCAAAAATATTTCCTTTCTCCTTAAAAGTTTTTTTTCAAGAAAAAAAATTTATTAAAATCCAAAAAATATTTCTTTAGAATATAGATAGTTTTTAAGTCAAATAAAAGTTTTTCCTTCTTTAATCACTATAATAAATGTGCAGGATGAGCACAAGTCAAAATGAACCATTCTCAGTGTGTAACGAGGTCCCTTCGCAACTCCACATGTGGTGGAATGATATGGGAAAGGATAGTATAAAGATAGTGGAAAGAGTTTTGGGAGGTTTTGTCGATCTGTTGAATATCAAGCCAAGGACAGATATCATCGAGGCTCTAATACCGTTCTGGGACCCAACCCGCAACGTGTTTCGTTTTGCTGACTTTGAACTTTCACCTACACTAGAGGAAGTCGCCGGATATGCGGGGTTGAATGGGAAACTAAGAGGGCAGTATTTACTTTCACCAAGACCAGTATCTCCGCACGCGTTCTTGGATTTGCTAAGCATTAGTCGGAAGGTACAGAATGATGATTTGTCGAAGGGATGTTGTACTCTCCAATTCTTGTATCAACGGTACGGAATTCCTCAGGGTTTGGAAGAACCAAACCTCGGATTAATTCACACTGGGAACAGAATCAAGTGGGAAGCAAGACGTACTTTGGCATTTATCACAGCATTTCTGGGAGTTGTGGTCTGTCCCTGCAAAGATAAAAAAATAGAGATAGGCCTTGTAGGGATGGCCGATGTTGCAATCAAAAGAACCGACAGTACTGTGGTTCCTTTGATTTTGTCTGAAATCTACCGAGCTTTAACTATATGCCGAGAAGGAGGCAAGTTCTTTCAGGGATGCAATCTGTTACTCCAGCTGTGGATGCAAGAACACCTCCATCACCGAGTGGGATACATGAACCACGGGTTGACTGAGAAAAACTGCATTAGCGGTTTTGAGAAACGAATGACAGGCGTCATATTTCCCGAAGGCGTCGAAGCATGGCTTGCACAATTGAGGTCAACAACAGCCGACCAAGTTGAATGGGCATTTGGGTGGTTGAATGATACTGAGGTAATATACATGGCGACCGAGGAATGTCATGTTCTTTTAATGGGACTTCGTAGCATCCAACCATATGCTCCTCATCGGGTACTGCGCCAACTAGGAAGATTTCAGGTAATTCCCACTGATGAGGATCTAAGCAAGCACGCCATTGAGTTGAGTCCAGGAGTCGTGTTCCCCGAAGGAAAAATTAGAAAGTTGTGGCACGAATGTAGATTCCTTGAACCCAAGACTATGGTTCGAGAGCTGGCTAAGGGTGAGGTAGACCCAAAATACGATGTTTGGTTCGGGAAAAGGTTCCAGATTCGTCAGAGGCCTGCCAAAAGAGCTCACGTCCAACAATTTACGGATGATTCGCAGGAACAGTGGGGCTGGTTAGTGAGAGAGGAAGGCTACCGGGTTGAAATCGGGCGGCTGAAGCGACAAATTGAAAGGCTTATGTTTGAAAACAACGTTCAAGTAGCCTCAGAGCAGGGTGAGAAGAACAAATTAGCCAAAGAAAACCAGGCACTGAAAGCCCGAATTCGCCGAGTCAGTAAGAGTGATAGCGACCGACAGAAACGTCTATCTGATGAAAGGTTGATAGCGGAATTGAGAAATCAAGTCAGCCAAAGCCGAGAAGACTTGGAGAGATCCCAGGCTTGTATAACAAGAATGCGGGTCAGATGGGCTACAGTTACAACATCACGGAGAGAGCACCTATGGCAAGTAAAAAGGGACTACGAAATGAGTGTTGCGACATTGAGAGAGATAAACACCATTCTCAATAATCGGGTCCTCAAACAAGCCCAGGATGCTAGAACATATAGAGAACACTACCATGAGTCGATAGCCCGGATGGAAGAACAAATGGAGAGGTTCCAAGAGCAGCTCATTGACAATACTCGAATATTGGGACTAAAGAATCAACGGATAGAACAACTGTGCATAGAGAGGGATAGAATCAGGGGTAGGATCAATGATATAGGGCGCTATATCACCACAAAGTGCCTAACATGTGAAGAGATGCCTCGTGATGTCCTATTTGCCTCAATCATGGGCTATGTCCATCAGATCATGGAGGAACTAAAAAGCTTGCAAAGAAGCCTGGCCCCCAAGCCCGCGGAAAGGCCGAATGATGCCTCGCGGGCACCAAAATTCAAAGCTTTAATGTATCCCTAGTTCAATCTTGCACTTGTTTGTTTTTCGAGTCTGTTGTCTACCCATATGTTTTTTTCCTTTTCTTCAAACATTCTCAAAAAAAAATATATATATATATATATATATATATATATATATATATATATATATATATAAAGTCTGTATTTTTTGTTTTTTCTGTGATGGCTTGTAATAGCATTATTTTTGAGTAATATAAAAAAAAAAAAAATATTTGGTCTTATGGCACGAACTACGCTTGGTCTGATTCGTGCGGGGTCACGATACGTAGGCAATCTCTATAGGATTCGACCGTAATTAAAAAGAAAAAAAAAAGAAAAAAAAGGAAGAATATATATTTGTCAGAGCAAAAATAAGCCGGGATGATGCATACGGTCGGAGCAAAAGCATGTTAGAAATGATTAACTGCCTAGGAGCATTGCATCCCCCTAACGTGCAATTACAATATCTGTTAAGACTCTAACACTGACAAGTTTGTTGTTTTTCCAATCAATATCAGTTAGTTGTTAGAGCGTACTGGCACCGTACCATTATCAGACAAGATCAAAAGGTCCTATACCAGAAAGCATGACTGGGTCAGACAACAGCGTTGAGTCAGAAAAAACGGCCAATCAGATGCTGAAAGAAGCCCTGGAGAAAATGGAAAAAATGAGGCTAGAAATGAATGAAATGCAGATAGCCTTAGCTAGAGCCCAGAAGGGGCAAGAATTACCCGTTACTCCTACCCTCCAACCAACACACACGCCGGAATACCCTTCTCCCGGTCCTTCAACAAGTTTCCCAAGCCATCACTATTATCAGGGAAGAGAGGCTTATGATTCCCAAGCTCCACCACCCACTCAAAACCCTCCTCCACCAAATGTTCCCGTCTTTGTGGCACCTCCCCCAGCCCCATTGCACAGATCATCTAGTGAGCCACTGTTTCAGGCTCACGATACACAATACTACCCCCTGAACTCACATTCAAAGCACCCGAGCCACATACCTATAATCCCCACTTTGAGGTCCCGGCGGAGATTGAAAAGCCGGCTAAGAGCCCAGAGCAGGACGAGGTGATGCGGAAATTTAAAAGCCTGGAGCAATCCTTCAGGAACATACACGGGTTAGGTAACCAAGTCAGCGTGGCATACAAGGATCTATGCCCTTTCCCTGACGTTCAATTACCAGCAGGGTTCAAAATGCCCAAGTTCGATTTATACGAAGGGCATGGTGATCCTATGGCACATCTACGAGGTTTTTGTAGCAAAATGAGGGGAGCAGGGGGCAAAGATGAGCTATTAATAGCTTACTTTGGCCAGAGTTTGAGCGGGTCGGCGTTAGAGTGGTATACAAGACAAGATCCGAGCAGGTGGTACACCTGGGATGACTTGGCACAGGCTTTCGCAGGACATTTCCAATACAACCTTGAGATAGTCCCAGACCGTCTCACATTGCTAAAGCTCGAGAAGAAACCCGGAGAGAGCTTCCGGGAATTTGGGTTCCGATGGAGAGAACAGGCAGCTAGAGTTGATCCCCCAATGAGAGAAGGAGAAATGGTGGATTACTTCTTACAAACTCTCGAGCCAACTTACTTTGGTCACTTGGTGACGTCAGTTGGCAAATCATTTAATGAAGTTGTGAAAATGGGAGGTATGATAGAAGAGGGACTTAAGTCTAATAAAATCCTGAGTTATTCGGCAATTAAGGCAACAACTCAGGCCATTCAGAGCGGCACGGGAGGTGCGCTAGGGAAGAAAAGGAGAGAGGAGGTCACGACATTAGAGGCCGACAATTGGTCCAGATCTAGAGGTCCTTCCCCTCATTACCAACCCAGACCCCATCGTCTAAACTACCCACACATTCCAAATTACCCTCCACAACCCTACTACCAACCACAAGAACAACATTTCACCGTCCATCAAGCCCAGACATACACCCAACCTCCGGTTCGCCCACAATGGCGCACGCCGGTTCCCCACAATACATACCCACCTCCACATAACACATACCCACCTCCACATAACACATACCCACCACCACAAAACACCTATCCACCACCAAGAGCCTACAGGAACCCTCCAGGGATGGGTTTCAGGGGAAATCCGGCCGCCAGAAATGAAAGATTGCAGAGGCAAAGAACTTTTACTGAGTTGGGGGAAACTTATATTGCCTTGTTCCACAAATTGAGGCAGTTGGGTTTATTAAATCCTGTTGAGCCTAGATTACCAAATCCCTTACCCCAAAATATGGATCACTCGGTAAGATGTGAATATTGTTCGGGAGCTCCCGGACATGATACCGAGAAATGTTGGAGGCTGAAACATGCAATACAAGATCTTATTGATACCAACAAGATCGAGGTACAGGCACCGGAGGCACCCAACATTAACCAGAACCCATTGCCAAAGCACCCTGAAGCCCACATGATCGAGCTTGTGCACGAAGGAGGGGAGACGAAGAAACCCCCACAGACAGTGATGATGATCCGTGCCACTCCAAAAGAAAAATCGATCAATGAGGAAGCAGGGGTACAGTTGAAGGGGGAAGATGTCAAGCCAGTGGTGATATTGGGGAAGAATCCATCTGTCGCTACAAGGAAACCAGAACCAGCCAAGTTGGTAATAACGGGAGCATCATCTACACCCGTGGTTGTTGTGAAAGGGGTCTGCAGGGAACCGGTCATCATAAAACCAGTAGTCCAAACACCAATGATTGATACCAAGGCTGTGCCTTGGAAGTATGAGAAGGCAGTGGTGATGTACAAGGGACAACAAGTGGAGGAGAATAGTTGTGAGGCGCAGGGACTGACTCGATCAGGACGGTGTTTTGCTCCGGCGGAGTTGAGAAGACCCAATCCCGCTGCAATAAAGAAACCTGTGTCAGAAGAAGAAGCTGAGGATTTCTTAAAGAAGATGAAAGTGCAGGATTACTCCGTGGTCGAACAGTTGAAGAAAACACCAGCCCAGATCTCACTGCTATCATTATTAATCCATTCGGATGAACATCGTCGGGCCCTGATGAAGATACTGAATGAAGCTCATGTGCCCAATGAAATTTCTGTAAATCACCTGGAAACGATTGCCAACAAAATTTTCGAGGTGAACAGGGTAACATTTTCAGATGATGATCTGCCAGTGGAGGGCACGGAGCATAATAAAGCTCTCTACCTAACTGTCAAATGTGAAGATTCGGCAGTTACTCGGGCATTAGTGGATAACGGCTCAAGTGCCAATATTTGTCCATTATCCACCCTGAACCAATTGAAGATCGACCACGGAAGAATCCAAAAGAATAGCATTTGCGTCCGAGGATTTGACGGAAATGGAACAGCCACCGTGGGGGATATTATACTTGAGTTGACCATCGGTCCAGTCCAGTTTACCATGGAATTCCAGGTATTAGATGCTACGGTATCTTATAACTTTTTGTTGGGACGTCCGTGGATCCATGCAGCCAAAGCAGTGCCATCCACCTTGCATCAGATGGTCAAGTTCGAGTGGGATAGACAAGAGGTCGTATTGCACGGCGAGGACACTGCGTGCACCGTAGGAGGCGCCATTGTACCCTTCATAGAGACTAATGATGACAAAGGTCCCTGGGTCTACCAGATTTTTGATGCAGTGTCGGCAAACAAGATCCCCGAGGGTGAAATCATTCAGCATCCTAGGATAGCTTCCGCAACGGTTATGATGGTTTCAGAAATGCTAGGTAATGGGTTTATGCCAGGAAAAGGCTTGGGAGCTGAACTTCAGGGAATTGTTCAACCTGTTTCCTTGCCCAAGAATTTGGAGACCTTTGGGTTGGGGTTCAAACCGACTGCGGCAGATGTAAAACGAGCTCGGAAAATGAAGAAGAAAGTTTGGTTTCTTCCCAAACCTGTGCCACGTCTCTCAAGATCTTTTGTTAGAGCAAGCGCCAAGGGGTCACCAGTCCCGAAAGTTCTCGGGCGATTGATTGGGATTGACGGGGATCTGAATCAGAGTTTCGAAAGATTGTTCACTAATGTCAATATGGTAGAAGTCGGAGAGGGTTCCAGTGGAACAGACATACAGTTTATGGGGCCTGAAGCCAAAACCAACAATTGGACGGTTACTCCTCTTCCTACTCGGGGAGAGTCCTGTTCTCTTTTTACTGGTTCTAATGACATGGCATGCACGACGGATCTTCGACCTAGTCTAATAAATCAATCTGACTCTGATTTAATGATACAAGAGATCGATTATGAGTCTGAATATGATGAGGATAAAGCCTTCGAGGAAATAAACCGAGAACTATGCCAATTTGAAGAGAAACCCAAGCCTAATCTGAATGACACCGAGGCTGTAAATCTAGGGGATGCGGATAATGTCCGAGAAACCAAAATCAGCATCCACATTGAGCCTGGCATCAGGGAAGAATTAATCAAAGCACTCATTGAGTTTAAAGATATTTTTGCATGGTCATATGACGACATGCCGGGTTTAAGCACCAAGCTAGTGGTTCACAAATTGCCCATTGACCCGGCCTGTCTTCCTGTCAAGCAGAAACTGAGGAAGTTCAAGACAGATATGAGTGTGAAGATTAAAGAAGAAGTAACCAAGCAACTGCAAGCAAAGGTTATTCGGGTCTCTCGATATCCTGATTGGTTGGCTAATGTAGTGCCAGTACCAAAGAAAGATGGGAAGATCAGGGTATGCGTCGACTACCGTAATCTGAACAGGGCAAGCCCAAAGGATAACTTTCCATTGCCCAATATCCATATCTTGATCGACAATTGCGCCGGGAAAGAAATCGGCTCCTTTGTGGATTGCTACGCTGGGTATCATCAGATTTTGATGGATGAAGAAGATGCAGAGAAAACAGCTTTCATTACGCCATGGGGGACTTATTGTTATCGGGTAATGCCATTCGGTTTGAAGAACGCTGGGGCAACGTACATGAGAGCAATGACTACTGTGTTCCATGATATGATACATAAAGAGATCGAAGTGTACGTAGATGATGTGATCATCAAATCCAAGCGTCAGGAAGACCACGTAGCAGACCTTAGGAAGTTTTTCCAAAGACTTCGAAGGTACGACATTAAGCTCAACCCAGCCAAATGTGCATTTGGTGTTCCATCTGGAAAGCTGTTAGGATTTATCGTCAGTCGGCGAGGCATTGAGTTGGATCCGTCAAAGATTAAATCCATCCAGGAATTGCCGCCACCGAGGAACAAAACAGAAGTAATGAGTCTGTTGGGAAGGTTGAACTATATCAGCAGATTCATCGCTCAGCTCACAACAACTTGTGAACCCATCTTTCGATTGTTGAGGAAAGATGCCGCGATAGAATGGACGGCAGAATGTCAGGAGGCATTTGACCAGATCAAAGGTTATTTATCTAATCCACCTGTATTGGTTCCACCTGAGTCGGGGAGGCCATTAATCCTTTATCTAACGGTCCTGGATCATTCGTTTGGTTGCGTGTTGGGTCAACACGACATCACAGGAAGAAAAGAGCAAGCCATCTATTATCTCAGCAAGAAGTTTACAGTCTATGAGAATAAGTACACCCAACTTGAGAAGACATGTTGTGCTCTAACTTGGGTAGCACAGAAGTTTAAGCATTATTTGTCGTCACATACTACATACCTTATTTCACGTCTGGATCCATTAAAGTATATTTTCCAGAAGCCTATGCCCACAGGAAGATTGGCAAAATGGCAGATATTACTCACAGAGTTCGACATTGTCTATGTGACGAGGACGGCCATGAAAGCTCAAGCATTGGCCGATCACTTAGCTGAGAATCCTGTTGATGAAGAATACGAGCCTTTGAGGACGTATTTTCCTGATGAAGAAGTGATACATATAGAGGAGTTAGAACTGAATGAGGAGCCAGGGTGGAAGCTTTTCTTTGATGGGGCTGCTAATGCAAAAGGAGTTGGAGTAGGAGCAGTACTTATTTCAGAAACAGGACATCACTATCCTGTTACAAGCTCAGCTACGTTTCTATTGTACTAACAACATGGCTGAATATGAGGCATGTATTTTGGGCCTACGATTGGCTGCAGACATGGATGTTCAGGACGTCTTGGTCTTGGGAGACTCGGACCTCCTAGTACATCAGATCCAGGGTGAATGGGAAACACGGGATTTGAAGCTTATACCATACCGACAATGTTTGCACGATTTGAGCAAGCGATTTCGATCAGTGGAGTTCAGACACATCCCGAGAGTTCACAATGAGGTTGCCGATGCTTTGGCCACTTTAGCATCAATGTTGCACCATCCAGACAAAATCCATGTTGACCCATTGTATATTCAGGTTCGTGATCAGCATGCCTACTGCAACATAATAGAAGAAGAAATGGATGGCGAGCCATGGTTTTATGATATCAAGGAATACCTCAGGATGGGGATATACCCGGAGCAGGCAACCGGAGATCAAAAGAGAGCCATTCGACGACTGGCAAATGGATTTTTCCTCAGTGGAGGAATGTTGTACAAAAGAACCCCAGATCTGGGATTGCTGAGATGTATTGATGCAGGTCAAGCCACGATAGTGATGACAGAGGTACATGCTGGAGTCTGTGGGCCCCATATGAGCGGATATGTGTTGGCAAAGAAGATTCTGCGAGCGGGATATTATTGGCTCACTATGGAGCATGATTGTATCAGTTTCGTACGAAAATGCCATCAGTGTCAGATACACGGAGATCTGATTCATTCTCCACCAATGGAATTGCACACAATGTCCGCACCATGGCCATTTGTAGCATGGGGCATGGATGTCATTGGGCCTATCGAGCCGGCAGCTTCGAACGGTCACAGGTTCATTCTGGTAGCCATCGATTATTTCACTAAGTGGGTTGAAGCCAAAACTTTTAAGTCTGTAACCAAGAAGGCAGTGGTGGATTTCGTCCATTCCCATATCATTTGTAGATTTGGGATCCCAAATATAATAATCACGGACAATGGTGCTAATCTTAACAGCAACTTGATGAGAGAAGTATGTGAACAGTTTAAGATTACACACCGTAATTCCACTCCGTATCGGCCCAAGGCGAATGGAGCAGTTGAGGCAGCCAACAAAAATATAAAGAAGATATTGAGGAAAATGATTGAAGGATCCAGACAATGGCATGAAAAGCTACCATTTGCGTTGTTAGGATACCGCACTACTGTTCGTACTTCAATAGGTGCGACTCCTTATTTGTTGGTATACGGAACCGAAGCAGTAATACCAGCAGAAGTTGAAATTCCTTCCCTTCGAATTATCGCTGAGGCCGGGATTGACGATGATGAATGGGTCAAAACCCGACTAGAGCAGCTGAGTTTAATGGATGAAAAAAGATTGGCAGCAGTATGTCATGGCCAGTTGTATCAAAAGAGAATGGCAAGAGCATACAATAAGAAGGTGCGCCCCAGAAAATTTGAAGTAGGGCAACAAGTATTGAAACGGATCCTCCCACATCAGATTGAGGCAAAAGGCAAGTTCGCCCCGAATTGGCAAGGGCCGTATATTGTGACCAGAGTATTATCCAATGGCGCTTTACGTCTGACGGATGTTGAAGGAAGATGCGTCGACATGGCTATCAATTCTGATGCAGTCAAAAGATATTATGTGTAATTTCTTTTGTTGTTTATTTGTTTGTTTATACTTAGTGCTTATCGGATAATGAAATGACGGAGGCAATTCTTTCTTCTATCCAAACACTTTTAACCTTTGCTTTACCCCTTTGAGCCATACTTATCTTTTTATACCCCTCTCTTGGAATCATTAATGAAAAAATGTATGAAAAAAAAACTTTTTGAAGGTCGCAAGAAAACAAAGGAGTCAGTGAACTACGTTCGACCTGATTCCTCAAAGAGGATACGTAGGCGCCTCACGGCTCGGTCATAAGGTAATAAAATAAAAAAAAAAGAAAAAAAAATCAAAAGAAAAATCCCCAAGTAAGAAAACTGGGGCAGAAATTATGTTTCTAAATTTTGAAAAAAAAAAAGAGTTTGATTCCAAGAGTTGTAATACTTTACCCATCAAAGTTATTTTGAATTTTATATCCTTTTCTTCTAAAACCTATATTGATATCCAAAAAAGACCTCCCGATCAGTATCCGAGAGGTGTTAAGATAGGCAAATGAAAACCAAGAATAAAACATCGGTCCCTGACTGAATGAGGATCATGAATTGAAAGAATTTTTAGCCAAAAGAATTCCCGGCAGAGATAAATCTTATCGGCAACACTCCAATCCCAAGCTGAGAAAATAAGATGAGAGAGTCTTATCGGCGAAAACCTTCACAGGCGCCATAAGGCGACGTAAGCTGAGAAATACAAAATGAGAGAGTCTTATCGGTGAAAACCTTCACAGGCACCATAAGGCGACGGGAGTTGTGAGAAATGAGAGAGCCTTGTTAGTGAAAACCCCGCGAAGGGCACTATAAGGCGACAAGATAGATTGACGGAAAAGATCCGTATTTTTGCAAAGAATTGGGCACCTATTTATCCCCAGCAAGTGAAGACATCAGAAAGTTTGACCGACACAAATAGACTGGGTTGATTAATCCGGAATGCACAACATGATCATTGGAATCGGTTGTATCACCCAGATAAGTTCATTTTTTTTGTTCAGAAAGATTTTCTCATTTTTATATCTTTTCATTTCTTTGTTTAAAAGAATTTTTCTAGAAATTTATGTTTTAAGGAAGGTCTTTCAGAGCTTACTACCAGTTGCCAAAATGATACAACATAAAAAGTGAAAAGGGCAGGCAAGAGACAAGGCAATAAGGCAAAAGACGTCGGTTACTAGGCCGAATAATACTGTCCTAAAATGGCAAGGAAAGTACGGGGAAGAGCCGAAAAAAAAAACATGTTGAGGAAATTGTAAGCCAAGTTCCAAGACGATCCCCAGAGTACTTCGACCGAATATCGACCAAGCTACGAGGTGGTCGGACAACACAGAAGGGGAAGGGAAGAAAGGAAAATTCATCTTCGGCAAAATAACCTCCAGAAATTTTTGAGATACAAAATGGTGAAGGGATAAATGGAAAAACCATCCCCAGCAGAATGTTATCTCCAGCAAATAACATCATCCCCAACAAGTTTTGAGAACGCCGAACAAGAATAAGGGAAAGGGAACAATCATCCCCATCAGGAGTGACATGACCACTCGCCATATTTCAAAAAAAAAAAAAAAAAACTAACTAAATTTTCTTTGATTTGAACAGGAAAATAAAGTGTTGATGATGGCCTAAAGATACGCCATAAGAAAGATCGCCAGAATTGGGGCATAAAATTTTCTGCCACAAGTGGAAATTTTCTCGAAGAATCGAGGAAACAAATTCAAATTATTCTTTACCAATTAGGCGCCCACCAGTATAATGCGGGAATACTTTTCAGTTCTAGGTCGCCCACCAGTAAAATGCGGGAATACTTTTAAGTTCTAGGTCACCCACCAGTAAAATGCGGGAATACATTTCAGTTCTAGGTCGCCCACCAGTATAATGCGGGAATACTTTTCAGTTCTAGGTCGCCCACCAGTAAAATGCGGGAATACATTTAAGTTCTAGGTCACCCACCAGTATAATGCGGGTAAAATGCGGGAATACATTTAAGTTCTAGGTCGCCCACCAGTAAAATGCGGGAATACATTTAAGTTCTAGGTCGCCCACCAGTAAAATGTGGGAATACATTTAAGTTCTAGGTCGCCCACCAGTAAAATGCGGGAATACATTTAAGTTCTAGGTCGCCCACCAGTAAAATGCGGGAATACATTTAAGTTCTAGGTCGCCCACCAGTATAATGCGGGAATATATTTAAGTTCTAGGTCGCCCACCAGTATAATGCGGGAATACTTTTAAGTTCTAGGTCGCCCACCAGTATAATGCGGGAATACTTTTCAGTTCTAGGTCGCCCACCAGTATAATGCGGGAATACTTTTCAGTTCTAGGTCGCCCACCAGTATAATGCGGGAATACATTTCAGTTCTAGGTCGCCCACCAGTATAATGCGGGAATACTTTTCAGTTCTAGGTCACCCACCAGTAAAATGCGGGAATACATTTAAGTTCTAGGTCGCCCACCAGTATAATGAGGGAATACATTTTGTCTGTTCATTCCATATTCTAGGTCGCCCACCAGTAAAATGCGGGAATACATTTCAGTTTTCCATTTCCAGGTCGCCCACCAGTATAATGCGGCATACATTTCAGTTTTCCATTTCCAGGTCGCCCACCAGTATAATGCGGGCATACATTTCATTTTTCCATTTCCAAGCACCCACCTGTATAACGAGAGGAATACTTTTCAGTTTTATACTGCAGATTTTGAAGTCAGTAACCCCACCGGAAGGCAAAGGTTACAACAAGAATCCCCAGCAGGAAACAATAAAAATCCCAACACCAGGAAGGCAGAAGGTGGCAACAAGAAGTCCCAGCGCAAATTCAAGCGCATGAGTCAAAAGAAAGAAAAGACACGTCTTGATGAATCTGATGAAGATAATCGTGTCCCAAGAGGAACAGCCAAAAAGCTTAATGAAGAAAGCCATGTCCCCAGCAGACCGAACAAAATGACGAAAATTGGTATTATAAAAAAAAAAAAAAAAAAAAAAAAGGGCCAGAAGTCTTGGTAAAAAGGCACCAGAGGAAACACAAACCAACAAAAAGCAAGGCAACCGGAGCAAGGGGGAAAACAGATAAGATTCTGTAATTTCTAGCTTAGTCTAGCTTCTTATTTTTTAAGCAGGGTGTAATAAGGAGGTCAGCAAACAGTAAAAGTAGCATGCAACAGCAGTAACATTGCAGTCCCATGGTAGTCCCAGCTACCAAAATTTCCCGAACTACATTGACCTGATTCCTGTTTAGCCCAGGATATGTAGGAAACCTTTGAAGCAAAGGTTCGGTCAAATCTTTTTCAAAAAAAATGCTTCAACGGAGTACGCGAATGGGCAAAAATCGCTCGCTTTATCTTTGCACGAAAACCCTTCATGTCTTCGGGCAAAGAGGGGCAGCTGTAAGCACGTGATTTTTGCCCTATATGAGAATTACTCCCAAAAAATTCAAAAAAATAAAGTAATTTTTCTTGGTGTGCAATTTTGTGATGTTTTGTGACATTTTGAATAATTATTTGTATTTATCTGTGCATGTTTATTTGCTAAATTAATAAAAAATACAAAAATATGTCGCATTTTGCATATAGGATTTAATCCTACAATTGTTAGTAATTAAATTTGTTTTACAAAAATTAAAAATTACAAAAATAGGCATCGTTTGTATTTTTAGCATTTAATGTCCAAATATACAATTTTATGCTTAATTAATACTTAATTGTGTGTTAATTGTTATTGGGAGTTAATTTGCGTTGTTATAACTTAATTTAGTTCTTAATAATAGTTTAAGTATTTTTATAATTTAGTCTTAGAAAAAATAAAAGAAGAAAAGAGAGCGAAAATATAAAGAAAGTCGGAATTAGGCCTCTTCTTCAATTTCAAGCCACAGGCCCAAAAAATGGCCCAATCTTCCCTACGACCCAGTCCATTTCGAACTGGGTCGACCCAGTCCATAACCCAAAAGACCCAATACCCCTATCTTGCATTTCAAAGACACAAAACAAAAGAAAAAAGAAGAAAAAAAAACCCTAAAAACTAAGGAAAGAGATCCGCCCCCCCCCCCTATTTCCTTCTTCTTCTTCCTCAAGCTTCAAGAAAGCCAACAATGGCCACCCTATCTTCTTCCTCTCCAAAACCTCTCCCGCGATCCACCATTAAATCCGACCACCCATGGCTACATCGTCTTCATCTCCTTCTTCTTCGTCCGAATTCCCTAGCCCTATCCGCCATTGACGAGGCTCGACGAGCTCAAGCTTGAGCTCGACGTCTATGGCTGACCATGTTGCTTCTTTTCCTCCTTACGAACACGTCAAGCTACTGTTGTGGTTGCTTAGCTCTTTTCCGTCCAAACACCACCTACGAACGACCCCCAGCCACGCCGGAACAACACAAAGCGAACCAAGATGCCATGTCGTCGTCCATCGCTGCTCCGACTTGCTTCCGCTTCTCGTCGTGTTTAGCTACCCCCGACGTTGTCACTGCTGCTTCTCTTCTCCGTCCAGCTCCCCGCCGCTGCTGCTCCACTGCAGTTTCTTCGTCAGCACCATTCCCGTCTAGCTCGAGCTGGTTTCAGCTGGGTTGAAGCTGCGGACTGCTGCTCCTTTCCCTCCGTCTTCTTCGTTTTGGTTGAGGCTCGACAAGTTCGTTGTTTGTTTGGTCGTTGTTCGTCGTTCGTTTCAATCCGGTTAGTAGTTTTTGAATTTTATTTTGTCCGTTATTTTGTTTTGATAGTTTTCGAATCTAAAATCAACAAATGTTTGTTTTGTTTATCGTTTGAATTAATTTTTAGTTCATGTTCATGTGTTGTTTGTTAAATTAATTTTCAGATTTTAAAATGAAAGTTTAATTAGTTGTTTTCATGTTTATTTCATGTTTGTTTTATTGTTTAAGTAAGTATTTGTTAGTTTGATGTTTGTTAGATTCAAATTGAAATTTAATCAACTATTTCTTCAATTTGTTTCATGTGTATGTATTGTTAGAAATTGTTAATATTGTTAAGTTCAAGTTTAAGTTCATAATTGTTTCTTCGTCGATCTTGTTATTTGTTTAAAGAATTTAGTTGTATTAAAGGAATATATTGTTTTAATCGTTTAATCCGTCATGTTTGTTGTCTTAAAATAGATTCAATTCATGTTCATACTTTGTTTGGATGATCTTGAATCCGAATTTTGTATAGTTTGATTTCTTGTTTACCATTTATGATTATTGCTTGAATTGTTCTCATAATCTTGTTTAAAGTTTAATATAAGAATTGTTTGTTGTAATGTTGTTAGAGTTGATGTTAAGTTCAATATTATTGAATTTAAGAATCTAAATATACTTGTTTGATTGTTGTTGTTGTTTAAATCCGAAAATAGGTTTGTTGTTGCCAAAAATATTGTTCAATCAAATTTTGGTTGTTCTTGGTTGTTCAATTTGTGTTCATGTGATTTGTTGTTGAAATGTTGTTAAAATCATGTTCATATGATATTGTTGTTATGATGTTCATCCGTGTTCATGTTGTTGTTTGAACATTGTTAGAAATTGATCATATTGTCTATATTTTGGTTAAGTTTGATTAATTAATGTGTTATAGCTGATGGTTAGTTTGGTAAATTTGTAATACGTTCAGGGGTAGTTTGGTAATTTCAGTAAGGTCGGAAGGGGTAGTTTAGGAATTGTACATTTTGTAATTATTTATTTGAAGCATGGGGGACAAAATGAAATGGGGTGGGTTGTGATATGATTATTTAATATAAAGGGGGGACAAGATTTAAATTAAAGGGGAATCTTGCATTATTTTAAATAAAGCATGGGAGACAAAATATAATGGGGTGGTGTGATATATTTATTTAATGTAATGGGGATGAGTGGGAAGATAATGGGTTTGGTAGAGAAAGGGATTGATTTTAATTGATTTATGGGATGGGATATATATATGTGAAGTCTTGAACATAAGAAAAAAAATACAGACAGAAAAAAAGAGATTGAAAAAAAAAGCTGAACATTTATTCCGAAAAAAAAAACATTGAAACTCTCAAGAAAAGAAAAAACATACAAAGAAAAAAAAATTTTGAAAATTAGAAGAGAAAGTAGTACACACCTGAGAAATATTCTGGTATACAGGTGTAGAAATTAAGGGTTGAAGATTAACTAGCCTTTCAAAAATCTGAAAATTTCCTTTGGTTTCTGTCCATTATTTTCGGCATTCCTGGATTTTATTTTGAATTTTTCAAAGCTGTCACTGGGATTTTCGTTGACTGGTTATTGCTGGTTATTGTTGCTGTTGCTGTGTTACGTATTACGTTGCTGACTTTCTTCTTCTTATATTGACAATATCAGGTACACAACTGTAATTTTGGCATTTTGTAAGCTGAAATGAAGAATGGAGTGTTAAATTTTTAATTTAGTTTAATTTAATTTTTGTATTGTATTTAGGTTATTCATGTATTATTATTCTGTAAATCACTGTCATCGGCATAACTAGGCATATTATAGCGACATATTAAATAACGCCTTTACCAGATTATTAGGAAATATATTTAAGCCTGATTATTAATTAAAACTGTTTAATAAAAAAAAATAGAAGAAATAACGTAAAAATGGCGTTATTGAATCAGTTTGGCAAAAATTAACTAAGTTCCATATTCAGAAGGTTCTTCGTCAACGATAAGTTAATCCGAATCATGTAGTCAATTTCAGTTATAACATGAATTAATTTGCAAACAAGTATTAGGACATGATGAATTAAAACAAAGTTAGTTAATGTTAAATTGTTTAAATTTTTTAGAAATATGATTTAGTACTCAAGTTTTTGTTTTTATTTCTTTCAATTTTCAGTATTTGTAAATAATTAGTTTCAATAAGCTTAAGTCTTACTAATAATTTGAATTTTAATCCAACTATGGGATAATTAGTTTTTTTATTTTTATTTTTTACTTTTCGATAATTCCATGTTGTATCTATGATTATAATTTTATTACTTTCTGCTAATATTTGTTTTTCTCTTCTATTTAATATGTCATTTTCAAGAATGTAGATATTGATTTTATATTTATAAAAAACTTAGTAATAATAAAAAGGTAGTCATTAAAGGATATTATTAAAGGATTTCGCTAAAAATAAATAGATGTAAATAATACGAATGTATAGGATTCTCCAATCTCATTTATTTATTTAATTATTAAAAAAAAATTACTTAGAATTTGGGATGGATTGTTTAGTGAATTTCACTTCCTTCCCCAAAGATAATAACACGTTAGACTCTTTAGGCGCGATTTAATTAATTTTACCTTCTTAAACTCGGATGCGCATTTCATGCGACCCAAATCTAAATCCTAAAACATCAAATAAAATATGTTTTGTATTGTGGGTGCATTTCATGTGACACAATCCAAAGATATGTTTTAAGCGATGTTCACATTCCTAAAAAAAATAATAATTATAATAATAAAGCGGTAAAAGATAAAATTTGCACATGGTTCATAATTGTATTAAAAATCAGATAAATAAGCCGAATATAACAGTTGAGCGACCGTGCTAGAACCACGGAACTCGGGAATGCCTAACACCTTCTCCCGGGTTAACAGAATTCCTTATCCAGATTTCTGGTACGCAGACTGTAATATAGAGTCATTCTTTTCTTCGATTCGGGATTAAAATTGGTGACTTGGGACACCCTAAATCTCCCAAGTGGCGACTCTGAAATAATTAAACCAATCCCGTTTCGACTGTCCTTTAATTGGAAAAAACTCCCTACGCACCTCGCGGTGCCGGAAAAAGGAGGTGTGACAAAGATCATGGAGGAAGAGTAGACATCCACCATATTTTGATTTTTATCATAACACTCCCCCTTGGATGTCCATAAATAATGTGCCTCGTTAAAACCTTATTAAGAAAAAACCCTATGGGAAAAAAATCCTAATGAAGGAAAAAGAGTACACATATTTAGAAATACGTCTTTTGGTTGCCTCGTTAAAAACCTTGCAAGGAAAACCCGATGGGACAAAACCTTGTAAGGGAAAAAGAGTACAACGCGTATTAACTCCCCCTGATGAGATCATCAGTTCACATCGTTGAGCCTTCGTATCCCAATCTTGTACACTAGTTTCTTGAAGATTGACGCCGGTAGATATTTGGTGAACAAATCAACCATATTATTACTTGAACGGATCCGTTGCACATTAATATCACTATTCTTTTGAAGATCAAGTGTGAACAATAATTTAGGTGAAATGTGCTTTGTCCTAACTCCTTTATGAATCCTTCCTTTAATTGGGCTATGCATGTTGTATTTTCTTCATACAAAACTGTGGGTAGTTTATCACACTTCAAACCACATTTTTCTCGAATAAGATGTATAGTAGACCTCAACCATACACATTCTCGACTTGCTTCATGAATAGCAATTATCTCAGCATTATTAGAAGAAGTAGCCACGATTGATTGCTTAGTCGATCGCCAAGATATGACAGTGCCACACATGTAAACACATAACATGTTTGAGATCAAGCCTTGTGTGTGTCAGATAAATACTCCACATCGACATAACCAACAAGATCGGTATTGCAATCATTGCCATAAAATAAGCCCACATCGGTAATCCCCCTTAGATAACGCAATATGTGTTTGATTTTTTTCCAATTTCTCCTTGAGCGGAGCTATATCTTGTTAAGACATTAACTGAAAAGGTTATGTCATGCCTTGTAGTATTAGCAAGATATATTAGCGCACCAATTGCATTACGATATGGTACTTTAGGACCAAGAAGCTCTTCATTATTTTCATGAGGTCGGAGTGGATCTTTATTTATATCGAGTAATCTCACAACCATCGGGGTACTTAATAGATGTGCTTTATCCACATAGAAACTCTTTAAAATCTTTTTAGTGTATGCTGATTGAAGGACAAAAATTCTATCTTTCATATATTCAATTTGTAGACCAAGACAAAATTTTGTCTTTCCACGATCTTTCATTTCAAATTCTTTCTTTAAACAGTCTACTGCTTTAGGAAGCTTTCCGGGAGTTCTAATGATATTTGAATCATCAACATACATGGTGATTATAACAAATTCAAATCCATATCCTTTTATTAGGACACAAGGACAAATTGAATTATTCTTATACCCTTCTTTCAACAAGTATTCTCTCGGGCGATTATACCACATGGGCCCTGATTGTTTCAATCCGTATAAGGATTTTTGAAGCATTATTTAATAAATTTCTTGGAAACCTTAATATGCTCCAAGACAATTTAAATCTTTCAATTATATTCACTCTACGCATATCAAATTTTTCATATATTGCCAGATTAAAACCTGAAGTGACTATATCTACTATAAAAGAACATGTCTCCATATAATCAATGTGAGGATATTTACTAATTTTCTTGTGCCACAAGTCGTCTTTATGTCTATCGACTTGAACCTTTCGCACAAGAACACATTTATAGCTCAATTGACTTTATACTTTTAGGTGTTGGACTATCCGTCCAACTTCACATTTTTCAAGTGAAGTAAATTTCATTGCGTATTTTTTATTTGGACAATCTTTTATCCGTCCAAATTTCATGACAGATTTGATCTCAAGATCCTCGTCAATATTAATCATATTGAGCGCTACATTATATTAACAATATCGTCGACAATCATTTTATGTCAGTTCCATTATTACCCAATAAAGACATAACTTATTGAGATCTCTTTATTTTATTATTTTCAGGTACCTGAGCCTCTCCCATGAGGTCTTATGAAGTATTATGTCGTGGTGCTCTTCTAGGGCACTTGCCTCCTTATTATGACCATTTTGAATATTTGCCCCTCTCCTTCTTCAAGGAGTTTTATCTTTGGAACCGATTGGTCTGTTACACTTCATGCGTGCCATAGACTCTGTCCCTCATGGACTTTATTCTATTTGGAGCATTAGCAGCTGAAATATGACATTTAGCTTTGGGTCAGCAAATGCGTCTGGCAATAATTTGTAAATGAATTATCACTTGAACTTCAAGTTTATATTTTCTTGTACGAGGATCTATATGTATTCATAATAATTCATTTCACGTATCACTTTCTCAGCTGCCCATTTTCTCCCCCTAATGTTGGAATCACCAACACATTTCCCAATCATCTTTGGGAACTCATCTTTGTGCATTTTGGTGGCATAATTAAATCATATAACACATCCATATTTCTATATAGAAATTATTTGGTTCCTGACCCTGAACTGATTGTGATAGGAAAATTTTTTTATAACTTGGCTAGATGCGTACAAGTGTTGTTGTATATTAAATAATAAATCTCATACCAAATTTCGTTTTTGGGAGTTTTGTTCTCATAACCAATGATTTAGCTATAATTGGAGGCATACAATTTCTGCTAAACCAACTTGGATTTAAACCAGTATTATTAAGATAAATCATCATAATTTATATTCTGGAATTGTGCTCTAATAATTTGAGCAAGCAATCTTGCAAAAACCAAACTGCAAGTTGATAACAAATGCACATGTGACCATAAAATAGATGCATCTATTAAAATCATATTATAGTAAACAGTCCACATGGCAGGTGACTGAGCCCATATATATATCACCTTTTATTCCTTCCAGAAATCAAAGGATTCAATCCCAACCTTTAACTGGTATATCATGAGAATAAGCAGCACAAGAGAATTCTTGAAGAATCTTCTATTCTTCAATATGTGTCAATGTAATTTTTAATTAATTTTTCGCATCATAATTGAACCGATATGGTCAACCGGTCATGCCAATTAATCTTTATTTTAGTAAATCTCATGTTTACTTGTGGCATATGATTCCAGCATCATGCTTATATTTGTGTAGTACAAATAGAAAGAAGATCGGGTAACCTTTCATATTTACCTGGTATGATTATAGAAATATGAAGATATTCAATCTTCCTTTCATTTATAGTCTCAATATACCAATCACTTTGACTTATATATTTGAAACTCAAAAAGTTTCTTTTGAGACTTTACAATATCAATGTCATGAATAAGTTTATTCATCGGGGTAGTAACAAATTAGTTTTTCCGGAGTTCTTAACAACTTTTGTACTATAAGATCTTTTATCATACCATTCATATGGTAAATGTCTCCTTCACGGAGAAAATTATATCATAATAAATTATTATGGTCAAAATCATCATAAGCAAAATCATTTCTTGCTTTAATTTTGCCTTTAATAACTTTTATAAGGCATGACAAAATAATATTTGGCATATCACATGTACACGACCAATGACATATTCATGTAACCACACAATAATATTTATTCTCTTTATTTTACTCAAACCTCCCTTAGAGGTGAGTTGTGTGGTATTCATATAATCATGAATTGCATATCTTTATTCATTGCTTTTATCACATATTGCCACATTCAACTTTAGGAATGAGTTTGCATTCTCAATGCTTATCATAAGTCACATTCTCTTCAAGGAATGGATCATAATCAGCGACGTGCTTTATTATTTTCATACCAATTTGATGGTAAACATTGCTTTCACATTTTGAAGGACTATTTTGAGAACCCTTATTGTTCTCTTTTTATAATCATAGTGATGATTATTATTATTTTGATATTTGGAACGCCCACGTTCATTGTTCAACCACTTGTCTTCATTGAAACTTATTACGCATTGTTATCACATTCATTTCAAGAATGGAGCAAATCAAGTGGGACAATTTTTATGCCTTTTCATGAAAAATATATTATTTTTCTTTAGTCATCATTATATCATCAATATGGTACATTGGGACTCAAACCCAATGTCTTACCAATATAAAGGCATGGTAGGCCATAATAAATTGGGACTCAAACCCAACTCTTATCATTATGGAGCATCAGGACTTGATCCCGATGTCTATTCCTCAATTAATGGCATAATAAGCTAAACAATATTGAGATTCATTCTCAAGCCTTAATTTCAATCACATGCTAAAAAAAGTTATACACAACTAATTTGCAACTTAGCAAATCAAATTTGCTTTCTTAAATAAGTGTACAAATCTCAAATCAGCGTAAAGCTTTATTAATTATTTGTAGCATCTATATGAAATACAACCGTTTGTAGTCAGAATATTTCTTCTAAATTCTATTAGAGTTTAAAAGGATCATAAAATCATTGTCATAATATTTATTGAGTCTCTCTCAAAAATATTGTTGTTTTCGGGGTATATCCTACCTATTGGATTTGATTTAACGCCATGACTTTCCTTCACTCAATTCAACCAAGCAATTAGTGAATAAATTTATCAAAAGTACACCATATAGGTAACAACACACATATAATACTAATACATAAATTCAGTATTTATATTACCTGAAAAGTGACATTATAGGTAACAACTTACCAGTTGTAGCTTGTGCATCATTCATATAAAATACTTAAAAATGGTAAGTCAGTAGCAAACATCAAGTAGGTCATGGATACTCAAAAATACTTCTTCTAGTAGTCATACTAATCATTGTTTGCTTTCAAATGATATGACCATAAATTATGAAGTATACTTTCTCAATAGCTGGTTTGTTTTCCAAATTTCAAAGAAGTAATTAATCAACCTAAATAAAGATGTGAAGTATTTTTTTGTTTTCTTCAAGGTGATTTATGCTTTTAATCAGTATGACCATTTTTTTTATTCTTTTTTTGTACTATATGCAAGTGTAAAAATCCAAAAGGAAAAAAAAATATTCATCCAAGTAAAAGAAAATGTTAAAAGCAGCTGGACAGATTGAAGATAGTTAACACACAAATATGCATAAGACAATTTATATAAAATATCCTTGGTTGCCATGACATGCATCATATCAACAATTAACTGCTACTATGATTTTCACATATAGAACTTCGAAAATTTTATTCCATTCATGCGATATAAAAGATGTAATATTAATATGTGCTTATGTAATATAGGTGTAGTACGAAGTTGTGTGCATATGGGATTTTAGAGGAATGACAAGTATAAAATAATCATACCTTCTTACATTTCATTACTTACCATATGTAGTTTCTCTTTACATTTAACCATATGATGATATGTATAGCTTCTAATTGTAATCTTTCCGGATGTAGGAATTTTTTTGTAGATATATATACAATTGGTTAGAGACTCGTGCTGATAACGTGTTATGAAATAAAAGCAATTTAGTAAAACATGAACAAGAAATAAAGACAATTTAGTAAAACATGAACAAGAAAGAGATAGAGAGAAAGGAAGAAATTTTCTTCTTCAATTGTGTGTATTTTCCTATCTATTACAAGGCCTTTATAGGCATGAAAAGTGAAGAAAATATGTCTTGAAATATGTCATTGAACATAGAAAATATGTCATTGAATATGTCATTAACCATTTGAGAGAAAGATCATGGAGGAAGAGTAGACATCCACCATATTTTGATTTTTATCATAACACAAAGCTATTTTTAAAGCATACCGGGTTGATTTGGTCCGTACAGAAATTATAAAATAAAAAGTATAATAGATATAGAAAATTGGCATTTCATTCATTTTCAGATGAGGAAGATTAAAAGCGTAATTAGTTGACTTGATGATGATCACAGACCTGTTCATATGCATGAATAAATAAAATCAAATAAAAAAGGGTAGCTTGGCCTTGGTCGGCTCTATCAGGTACTCATTTCCTACATATGTGGTCTGCATTAAATTAATTGAATTTATTTTTATTTTGATGTTTGACAACTGATCAGGTTTTATCTGATAAACAGTCATACCACATTAAGCATATGATATTTTTTAATAATAGCTTTGACCTTTTCTTTTCGACTATAGCGAAACTTCAAGTTTGAGAAATATATTAGGAAATAATATGAGTAGAACCTTTAATTTATTTTCTTATATATAGTCGTTTTCCCAATACAAGAAATTATAAACACATAACTTGAAAATAGTCAGCGTGCATTAATTCTGCTTTTACACTTAATTTATTTGGTGAAAGGAAATACTCGTAGTACTTATTATACATACCTCAAAAGAACAGCTTTGTTTCACACCTTTCCCCTCCATTCTTAATTCTTTCCTTGACAAAGAGCTTTTTGTCATAAATTTTACTTATTGATTTTATTATTTCATAAGTAAGTACTAATTATTTGACAAATAGCTTTTCGTTGGATATCGTGTATGACGTCTGAGGGCTTATATACTTTGTTCGGCCAGAATTCTCCTTGTGTATACGTGTATGTTTTCAGCATAAACATTTGGCTATCTTTACTGATTGTTTGAGCTTTAATTTTAGCCGTTTTAATATGTTACATTTATAATTACATTTAACTTGTTCTAGCAGATTATATACTTGTGCTACTTTTCAGGATAATCTTATTTATTATGAAAAATGCGTAATTATCTTTCAAGCAGCTTGATATATAGTGTAGGAAAATTGACACTGTATTACTAACGGTAAACAAACTTGCACTACTTAAATGAATGTAAACGGACAAGAGCATGTACACACACATTCGTGTATGTATATGTATGATCCAATTAATGTATGTATGATCAATACCAACCTCAAAAGGGCAGAGAATGAAATGAAAAAATTGGTGGCATTTTGGTTCGGATTTATAGAAAATACACCAAAATTGCAAAGAATTTATACTCTGAAGGTGTTGGTTTATGTTTAGTCAACAATGACATGTCAATTGGAAGAGTTGGTGGAAAGAGTTGGTGTGGATGCTAGGAGGAAGCTTCCTCCTTTGATGTCACCCATGACATCAAGAGGAGGTAGTTTGATGTCACCAATGACATCAAGAGGAGGTCTTTACCTCTATAAATAGATGCACTCCTTCATTTGTAGAAACCATCCCAAAAATAATACAACACATTGTAGTGAGTAGAGAGTTAAGAGAGAAATTCTCTTAAGTGTAATTGGGAACTCTCCCCTTCCTTTGTTAATATTAAAAAGGCAACTGTTCTCTGGTGGACGTAGGATTATTTTGATCCGAACCACGTTAAATCTTGTGTTCTTTCTTTTACGTTTCCGCTAACAATTGGTATCAGAGCAACATGATTCTTTAACGATCCAAGGAGGAAGAACAAGCAAAGATGAGTTCCATGAAGTTTGAAATTGATAGATTCAGTGGACGCAACAACTTCAATATCTGGAAGATCCAGATGATGGCGTTACTGCGGAGGGAAGGTTCAATCCATGCTATTGACGGAAAGTATCCTAAGGATATATCAGCTCCCGACAAGGAGAAGATTGAAGGGGATGCATTGAGTGCAATCCAACTATCCCTTGCACCTAAAGTGCTTTGTGAAGTAAGTACGGGTACCGAAGAGACGGCCAAACAGTTATGGGAAAAGCTAGAAGGGCTATACCAAGACCGATCAGTGACAACAAGGATGTTGTTACAACGGCGTCTTCACACATTTACGATGGGGTCAGGTACTTCGTTACAAGATCATTTAGATGCGTTCAATAAACTTGTCATGGACTTACAGATTGCAGGAATTAAAAAGGAGGAGGAGACGCTTGCATGTGCTTTGCTATTTTCATTGACTTCAGGATATCGTGATATTGAGAATTCAATGATGTATAGCAAGGGGCCTATCAAGCTTGAGCAAGTGCGGCAGGCACTTAACTTTAGTGATGTGCGGAGGCACATTGAAGGAGATAGAGATGACCAGACAAGTGGGCTCTTTGTGAGAGGTCGGACTAGCCAACAGGGAAAGAGCAAATCAAAGCACAGATCAAAGTCTCGTGTGAACAAGAAGAATACAGAGTGTTGGGGTTGTGGCAAGAAGGGGCACTTTGAATGAAACTGCCCAATGTCAAAGTCCAAGGAAAATGCGAGTGCATCCACAGTTGAACAGGTACATGATTTTGATAATGATTATGTACTAACAACATCGTGTAATAATAATAGTAGTTATGGAAACAAATGGGTGTTAGACTCTGCTTGCACTCTGCATATGACATTCCGAAAAGACTGGTTTAGCAGCTATGAGAAAAGTGGAGGAACCGTAGTAATGGGCAATAATGCAACTTGTGCAATAGTTGGCATTGGCTCAGTTCGGGTTCGCTGCCATGATGGAGTCGTGAGGACTATTACACAAGTTCGTCATGTTCCTGATCTGAAGAAGAATTTGATCTCCCTGAGTACTCTGGATGAACAAGGCTATAGGTACATGAACGAAGCAGGAACTATAAAGGTGACTAAAGGTTCTTTAGTCATGCTGAAAGGCAAGCTGGAGAACGGCCTTTACACATTGGCCAGAAGCACCATTGTTGGCTCTGCAAATGCATCTACAGTGCAGTTATCTAATGATGACAAGGCAAGACTATGGCACATAAGACTGGGTCATATGAGCGCACGTGGACTGGAGATGTTGAGCAATCGTAACCTTTTGGAAGGTGAGAAGATCGGCACACTTGACTTCTGTGAACACTGCGTTCTAGGGAAGCAAAAGAAGGTCAGCTTCAGCACTGGCAAACACAAGACAAGAGGAGTGCTAAACTACATCTATTCAGATTTATGGGGTCCCTCTAAACTTCCATTGAAGGGCAAAAAGAGGTATCTTCTCACTTTTATTGATGATTTCTCACGAAAGGTTTGGGTGCATTTTTTGAAGGCAAAAAGTGATGCTTTTGAAGCATTTAAAGAGTGGAAGATTTTGGTTGAAAATCAAATGGAGCGGAAAATCAAGTATCTTCGCACAGACGATGGCTTGGAGTTTTGCAATGAAGAGTTTAATGAATTTTGCAAGGTTCATGGGATATCAAGACATAGGACTATCAGGCATACCCCACAGCAGAATGGAGTTGCCGAGAGAATGAACAGAACTCTTCTTGAAAAGGCTCGTTGTATGCTCCTACAAGCCAAAATGTCCAAAGTATTTTGGGCTGAAGCAGTTCACACTGCTGCTCATATTGTCAATCGATCTCCAGCATCGGCAATTGACTTTAAGACTCCGAATGAGGTATGGTCAGGTGAACCCTCTAACTATTCATACTTACGAGTATTTGGGTGTCCAGCTTATTATCACGTTAATGAAGGAAAGCTTGAACCAAGGGCTAAGAAGGCCATATTCGTAGGGTATGTGGATGGAGTAAAAGGGTACAAACTTTGGTATTTGTCTTTACTCAAATTTATAGTTAGTAGAGATGTCACCTTTGATGAATCCTCTATACTTGATCCCCGTAAAGTTTCCGTGGAGTTTTCAGGAAACAAGAACGACGAGCAGGTGGAGCTTCCGGTGGAGCTTGCCAAGGAAAAGTATCAAGAGACTCAGGTTAAAGATGAGTCAGAAGATGTAGACCTTGAAGAACTTGCTGTCAATGAACCATACACAATTGCAAAGGGAAGGGAGAAGAGGCAAACACGAGAACCGGAACGCCTTATAGATCAAGCAAACTTGATTGCATATGCGTTCGTAGCTGCACAAGAAGAGATTAAGGATCTGGAGCCCTCCTCGTATATTGAAGCAACTTTTTGCAAGGATGTTGTACAATGGCGGTTAGCCATGACTGAAGAGATAGAGTCTCTTCACAAGAATCAGACAAGGGTCTTAGTGAAAAGACAAAAGGGGAAGAGGACAGTTGGATGCAAGTGGGTCTACTGAAAGAAAGACGGAATTCCTGAAGTGGAAGATGCTAGGTTCAAGGCGAGATTTGTTGCAAAAGGATTCAGTCAGAAGGAGGGAATTGACTACAATGAGATTTTCTCTCCAGTCGTGAAGCATAGCTCAATTCGCGTGCTACTAGCATTGGTTGCCCAATTTGACTTGGAGCTTCAACAGCTTGATGTCAATACTGCTTTCTTACACGGTGATCTAGAAGAGACAATCTATATGGATCAGCCTGAAGGTTTCCTAGCTGAGGGAAAAGAAGATCACGTATGCCAACTAAAGAAGTCTTTGTATGGTTTGAAGCAATCCCCTAGACAGTGGTACAAGAGGTTTGATGCATTCATGACTACACATGAATTCTCAAGGAGCGCATTTGATAGCTGTGTGTATCACAAGAAGATGTCTGATAACTCAATGATTTATTTACTGTTGTATGTTGATGATATACTTATTGCTGCTAACAACATTACAGAGATAAATGCTTTGAAGAAACTGTTGAGTAAGGAATTTGACATGAAGGATTTAGGAGCTGCAAAGAAAATCCTTGGTATAGAGATTTCAAGAGAAGACGGTGTTGTACATCTTTCTCAGAAGAGGTATATTGAAAAGGTTCTCAAGAGATTCAATATGCATACGTGCAAGCCTGTAAGTACACCATTAGCTCCTCATTTTAAACTTTCAGAGTTACAAATGCCTCAGTCCGAGGATGAGGTGGAGCATATGTCAAAGATTCCTTATGTCAGTGCAGTTGGTAGCATTATGTATGCTATGGTATGCACACGTCCAGATATTGCTCAATCTGTAAGTGTGGTAAGTAGATACATGTCCAGCCTAGGAAAGAGGCATTGGGAAGCTGTCAAGTGGATATTGAGATATCTCAAAGGTGCTTCTGGTGTTGGTCTGACCTTTCGAAAAAATGGTGGAGGTATTTCAATTCTCGGTTATGTAGATTCTGACTATGCAGGAGATCTTGACAGAAGAAGGTCCACAACTGGATATATCTTTACCCTCGTTGGCAGTGCCGTTAGTTGGAAGTCGACTCTGCAGTCGATTGTCGCTTTGTCTACGACAGAAGCAGAATACATGGCAGCAGCGGAGGCGGTGAAGGAAGCTATCTGGTTGAAAGGTTTAGTAGCGGAATTGAGTTTGGTTCAGCTGGAATAAACTCTTAGACGTGATAGTCATGCTATTCATCTAATGAAAAATCAGAGATTTCATGAGCGCATTAAACACATTGATGTCAGATTTCATTTTATTCGAGATGTTGTTGAAGAGGGAACTATCAAGGTCGTGAAGGTTATCACAGACGATAATGCTGCAGATATGTTGACCAAGATAGTCCCACTCGCTAAGTTTGCACACTGCAAGGACTTGGCGGGGGTGTGCATCAACTGATGCAACTCCGAAGAGAACAGTTGTTAGGTGGAGGTGGTATGTTCAACAATGGTTTGATTCTTCTTGTTTCTTACAACGGGGTTGCCCAGTAAGCTTAGAAGTTTTGGCCAGAGTTGTTCACACGCACGCTCGAAACGCAAACCAAGGTGGAGATTGAAGGTGTTGGTTTATGTTTAGTCAACAATGGCATGTCAATTGGAAGAGTTGGTGGAAAGAGTTGGTGTGGATGCTAGGAGGAAGCTTCCTCCTTTGATGTCACTCATGACATCAAGAGGAGGTAGTTTGATGTCACCAATGACATCAAGAGGAGGTCTTTACCTCTATAAATAGATGCACTCCTTCATTTGTAGAAACCATCCCAAAAATAATACAACACATTGTAGTGAGTAGAGAGTTAAGAGAGAAATTCTCTTAAGTGTAATGGGGAACTCTCCCCTTCCTTTGTTAATATTAAAAAGGCAACTGTTTTCTGGTGGACGTAGGATTATTTTGATCCGAACCACGTTAAATCTTGTGTTTTTTCTTTTACGTTTCCGCTAACATACTCCAATCAATGTAATTTAACTTGACGTAATAGATAGTTTGACTAATTTCTTAGGTTACTAAATTAACTTATTCTGAAAAGTAATGTGTAGTAGTAATTTTTTAGTGACCTGTTAAAAAAAAAAAAAAGAATATCACCCAAGTGATCTGTAAGTTTTTAAATTTTTAAAGTGATCTGTTAATTTATTACTTGTAAGATTGTTTGACCAGCACAGTTGTCTAGGCATATTGGTGTTTCTAGTTTCTACACTAGGAAAAAGTAATGGTGGACGTTGCATTTGTACTGTTAAGTAATGCAATCAAAACTTTTGACAAACAGATTTTTTATGTTAGTGGGGGAGACAGGATTTCACCAAAAGGTTCAAGAAATAAAGAATTGAATATATTAAAGAGTTAAAGGAATTCATCTTATATAACGTATACTCTATATAATTTTTAGAATTTTATACGTATAGTATAATTTTCGGACGATCCCACCCAGTTCCGCCATAATTTCATGCACGGTAAGTAGTGACGATTGCCTGAAGAATTGTTGTATTTTAGGGCTATAATTTGCTGATGTAACTTGTGAGATCAGAGAAAAGATTTTTACAGTGTTTTACGTAGAAGAAGACCTCATATTCTCATTTGGGTTGATTCGTTTTAGCTCAGCAAACTTTTACCATGTTCCAAATCCAGTAAGTAATATTTTGCTGTAACTCCTACCAAAAACCCTTTTTGACAAAGCAGCCTCTGAAATAATTGATGCTGCTAATTGAGAGGCCAAATACATATACACAGCCCATTTAATTTGGTATTATTTTTCATTTTGGCACTCTATTTCAATCTTGTTCTATTTTAACCTTTTAACTTTATTTTTTATGTTCCATTTTAACACAAAAGTCGAAACCATTGCAAAAAGTATAGCGCATGTGTATACACAAATCTGAGGTGTAATAAATATCCAATTAAATGTTACTACCTGTTTTTTTCATCCTTATCAAACGGGTCAATATTAAAATACCTGAACCCGATCGTATTTAGGTAAAATTAAGTCCGCTTCTTATTTACAAAAGAAAATGACAACACTGAAAATGAAATCCGAAAATGGTTCACTTACTTTGTCAAATTTACACCCATAAAAAGCGTCGACCTGGATTTCTTGGTGTCCATGATACTTTCAGTTCAACTTGAAATCAATAAGAACAAATATTTATTCCATTATGAAAAAATAATTTTCTTTGAGACATGGATTCACTTCAAACTTCAAGCTTAGATGATATAAACCCACAAAAAAATCAAAATAAATAAAAGAACAGTAAAATTGCAAAAGTTTGAAATTTTTTGGATGGCCAGGTATGAAATCGGCAGATGAAAGCTTTTGAACTTTGAGAAAGAAGATGAGGCAACAGTGGATGAAAAAATACGGTCGGGTTTGGGTATTTTAGTATTGACCCGTTTGACATGGATGAAAAAATCATGTGGCACATTTAATTGGATATTTATTACACCTTAGATTTGTGTATACACACGCGCTATATTTTTTGCACTGGTTTCAGTTTTTGTGTTAAAGTGAAACATAAGAAATCGAGTTGGAGGACCAAAATGAAACATATAAAATAGAATTGGAGGGCCAAAATGGAACAAGGTAGAGATAGAGTGCCAAAATGAAAAATGACGCCAAGTTGAATGGGTTGTATATGTATTTAGCCTAATTGAAATCATGAGAATATATATCCTAGTTAGATGATTAAAAATAATTTAATTTAAATTTTTTATTTTTAATGAGATAATTCATTAATTCTTATGGCTTGTTAGACCAAAGTTTCAAACAAAAATTTCTAAAGTTCTTTTTATGTACTATCAAATACAGTCACATAAATTTTGGACGAAGGGAGTATTGATTTTGTCTAGGTATACGTATCAAGTTGATTGTTTACCTTGAAAATGGTAACTACAATAATATTTAATTTTGTGGTTCTAAAAATACGCGATTTATCTTAACTCTAGTTGTTAGGCAAAAGATGCTAAGTGTGGGTAAAGAAAATAAGAAATGCAAACCAACAGGGCCACGAGACAGAGCCTCGAGCTGGCTAGAGCAGGGCCTCGAGGTCTAGACAGACTGATAGCAGTGAACAATTGATGTAGAATGAATAATAATGAGGGCCTTAAAGATGGCCGTTTATGGCTAATAATGAGTCAATAAATGAAGAACAATAAATTAACAATGAAAAAATAAGCAATAAATGCAAAGAACAATAATGTTAGTAAAGAGACCAAAGAGTGTTGTATTGTATTCGATGTGTTGTGTAATCAATAATTATCCGAGAGAGAGCTTACAAGATGATAATGGTCCCCTTTATATATGAGGGGGAATCCCAACATAGTACATGTATAATAATGAAGAGGAAATACTACTGGTACAGCTGTATAATGACTTAGTACGGACTTGTACTATTCTTGCAGACCTGGTCAGCTCTAACCACGTGTCTTTGGGAGCTTTTCCGTCTTTCCATGACAGTCATCGATTTGTGCTGCTATGAAATCGGCCTCCAATGTGCTTCCTCGAGGGAAGATGGGGCATACTCCAAATCTCCTTCGAGCTCCTCGAGGACGGGCATGAAATGCTACGATAACCCCGAAGTCGAACTCTCCCGATTTTGGCCGAATACAGATAATCCCCGTATTTCTTAGAATGAAATTATAAGGAACGATCTTGACCTCGACTTTCTCGAACATCACGTGATGATGTCATGCTCGTGACTTAAGCGTTCGAAGTGACTGGAACATCGCGTCATTTCATCTCCCTAGAAGCATTGAATATACTGCCGGTTCACTTTCCCAAAAGCGGTGATCGTGCCGCCGATCCATTTTCCCAAAAAACATTGATTGCGTCGTTGATACATTTTCCTAAGGCATTGATTATGCCGTCGGTTACGCTACTGTCTCTCTATAAATGGGGGATTGCTTTATCCAAGACTTCACTCAGTCTTCCTTCAACAGCCTTTAGCCCTTTCCCTTCTCTCCATCCTCCTCCAAACTCCTATTTCTATGGTTGAAGCCCGTGACCGTAAGGTCATACGTCAACAACTTTGTCAGTTATGCCATGGCTTTTTTACATAGCTTTTCCCTGATGAGTAGGATTATACTAGGTTGTTGTTGTTGTTGGTTCGAGATAATGAGAGAGAGGCCTCTGATTCTTCCCGTATCAGAAGATATGTGGACCGTAAACTGCTGCTCATCTCTCTTAACTTCAACCTGGTGCGGAGCCTCATTCCTTTTGCTTTCCATGTAGTGAGGTGGCATCATCTATTAACTTTTGAATCCAACACTGGTGAAATGTCTCAAGAAGTGGCTTCATAATAGTAGTGCTGACGAGACCCATACTCGCCAAATTTTTCACCAAGCCACAATTTTTCTTGCTTGTTAAAAACTTTTGCTCTTTGATAGGCTATAGCCCATCTTTCATCTATTGCTGTTTTGGAGGAGATTCTCGAAGACGTCATTCTGAAGATCGAAATGGGGTCCCCGAGGAAACGGTTCTCGCAGATGTCGCTCCCGAGGATGTACCTTCGAAAGTATATTAGGTTTTTTAGCTATTGTTTTTTGCTTCTTCGTTTCTGTGTAAAGACCCCTTTGTAATCGTCTTTTATCAATACAAAAGTTTCTTCGATTTACCTTTGGGTTGGGCTGAACTTCCATTTTACTTTTGATCGGTCCGAATACTGGACCCTGTTATTGTAATCCCTTTGGTTCTTAATTGGTTAATATGATATTCCTTGAGATTCTTTATCATCCCACGGACTACGTCTAGATTGATCTGATACAAACTTAGGTCGTCGGGACTTCTAAGTTCGAGTTGAGTGAGAGTAGGGTCCTGATTGTTTTTTAAAATAAAGCTTAGCCTTTTTAGGCTTCATTGCTAGTCCTCGAGTGAGAGTTTTCTTGATCATCTAAAAATAAAGATAGCCCTTAGGCCTTTACAAATAGTCCCCGAGTGAGAGTTTGCTTGAACTCGGGTGGCCCCCAACTGAGCGAAAATTTGCTTTGAACTTAAAATGAAGATAGCCCTAAGGCGTTATAGATAGTCCCTGAGTGAGGATACACTCAAACTCGGGTGGCCCTCGGGCTAAAGTAATCGAGAAAGAGTTTAAATTGAACTTAAGGCGAAGATAGCCCTGAGGCTTTATTAATAGTCCCCGAGTGAGAACTGGCTCGAACCCGGGTAGCCCATGGACCAAATAATCGAGTGAGTGCTCGCTTGAACTCGAGAGAAGAAAGTAACCTGAGGCTTTATACATATTCCCCGAACGAGAACTGGCTTGAACTTGGGTAGCCTGGGGGCTAAATAATCAAGCGCGCGTTCGCTCTAACTCGAGAGAAAAAGGTAACCCGGAGGCTTTATACATAGTTCCTGAGCGAGAACTGGCTCGAACTCGTGTAGCCTGGGGGCTAAATAATCCAGCGTGCATTCGCTCAAACTCGAGAGAAAAAGGTAACCCGGAGGCTTTATACATAGTCCCTGAGCGAGAACAGGCTCGAACTAGTAGGCCGAGGGCTAAATAATTGAGTGAGTGTTCGCTTGAACTCGAGAGAAAAAGGTAACCCGGAGGCTTTATGCATAGCCCCCGAGCGAGAACTGGCTTGAACTCGGGTAGCTCGGGGGCTAAATAATCGAGTGAGTGTTAGCTCGAAGTTAAGAGAAAAAGGTAACCCGGAGGCTTTATACATAGTCCCCGAGTGAGAACTGGCTCAAACTCGGGTAGCCCGAGAGCTAAATAATCGAGTGAGTGTTCGCTCGAACTCGAGAGAAAAAGGTAACCCGGAGGCTTTATACATATTCCCTGAGCGAGAACTGGCTTGAACTCGGGTAGCTTAAGGGCTAAATAATCGAGTGAGTGACTACTCGAACCAAACTCGTAGATTGTTCTCAATAGTTTTCTGACAATCTGATTCCTGATGCTTTAGTTCTGATGCCAACATTATGACGTAAGCGGTTGAAGTGACTGAAGGGTTGCTTTGGAACGATTCTCAAAATCATTAATTGTAGGCGGCAACGGTCAGCCTTCTGGCTTTCTCCACATGTTCAAACGATCTTTATAAATAGACAAAACCTCATAACTTTGCCGATATTACTCCCTTAGTACTTCTAAAATTTCATTTAGCCCCTTTCAATTTCCTTGAACTTTCCCTTTTCTTTTCCAACGACAATTTCCATTTTCTCGGATCCTTCGCTTTAAAAATGGCAAAGACCTCTAAAACTATTCCTCAAAAGGAAAAAGCTTCATCGTCTTCTTGAATGACTAAAGATAAACCAGTAGTTCCTCCTAGTATCGAGAAGTGTACTCACGAGCCTTGCGATACATCTTCTGATTTTCAAGTTGAGAACCCCTCCTCTGTTCCGGGGCGATGCGAGCCCATGTCTCGATATATCAGTTTAATAACTGAAATCGAGAAGGTGAAGGCCGACTGCCGTTGGGGGAAGATAGTGCAAGTAGAGATTCCTTCACGAGGGGAAGACATAACCAAGCACAAGGCCGGCTTCCTCAGTGTATACACATATTCTTTCACCTTAGGCCCGGTAGAAGCCTCCTTACCGTCGATAGATCTAGTGATCCTTGACTTCTACAGCCAATATCAGGTGACACTTGGGCAATTCAATCCATCATTTTGGCACATTGTTTATATTATTATGTATCTCTCAAATTAGACTGTATAGCCCCCGACTTTACCGAGGTGGCCTGATTAAGCTGAAATGTCGATCCCCGAAGGCCTTTTTTGCTAGCATCAATGAAGACAAGGACCGAGGGTGGATGAGCCACTTTATTCGAGTTAGGACCTCAGACCTGATCCCTGCTGAGAGAATGTCATTCCACAAAAAATGGAATATAAATAGTAAGTAAACATGTTCTACTGATCGGATACCTTTTCTTGACTTTGAACTAACTTTCTTAGATGATATAGCTGTCGAGTGGTACCCTGGTGCTATCGAGGATCTTCCGAGTTGGATCCGATGACTTGATTCGGTCTGCCCATATGCTAAGCGCATGTGGCGCAATCTGGCTAAGGCCCGTTGGGAGGCCCAAAATCATGGTGAGTTTTATCTCTGTTCATGCTTGAGCTCTATAGAGAAGGTATCTCTCGCTAGTATTCTCATCCTTTGTGCTTATGCAGGTCTTGGAGAGGCCGTTTTAATGAGGGAACCCTCGCCTAGGGAAGCAGATGTCCAGAAGCCCGCCAAGGAGAAAAAGAGAAAGAAGAAATCACTGGTCGGGTCCCCGAAGCCAAAAAAAGCTAAAGTCCAAAAGCTTGAGGTTGATTCAATGGCCTCAACTTGGGAGGCGACCGAAAGTCTTTATGCCGAGGGTGAAGAGAGTGATGATTACTCACTGGTACTTAGAGGGAGAAGAAGTGTTGTTGCCTCGAAATCTATTGAGCTGAAGGCGACTGAGCCGGAGGTTGCTAGGGCCGAGGCCACCGAAGTGGTCCTGACCCGAACTAAAGGAGTCGAAAAAAGTGGCTTAGACGAAGTCCCCGGGCCATCCATCACCCAAAACACATCGGGTGCCGAAGGGCACCTGGTTGATGAACCTGAAAAAACCAGCAGTGAAGCCCCTTATAGGAGGGAGAGGGCCCCCATTGACCCAGTCGAGGTAATCAATGTAGATGAGCCTCTGCCGGGCCCATTATTCTCTCCTAGGCAAATATGGTATGCACAAGATATGAAAACTCCTACTGCGGGGGCATCCCCCGGAGAGAATAGTACGTTTGAAGGATTTTTTGCAGGGGTTGAGGAAGGCCCCGATATCGACGCCTCATTGATCTATGAAGAGGTCGAGAAACTTCGACAATAGGTAATCTTGATTTGACCGTCGTATCTTAAGTTTTGATTCTTGCTTTTCTGACTCCCTTCCAGGCCTTCAAGCACTCTAACCAAGCCTTTTCCAAGTCACAAACAAAGTTGGCTCGTTGTGAGGACGAATTTAGGAAGCTAATTTCTGAATTGGACGAATTCAAGGCCCTTTATGTCCAAAACGAGGAGGAGCTAGGTGACCTTTGAGCTCATTTCGAGAAGGTATCTCGAGAGCGGGCCGATCTCGGTGAGCAGGTAGTATGACCTTCATGGGCTTATTTTTGCGCTTTATTTAATTGAGAGTTTGATACCTTACTTTGACTTTTTTAGCTTAAGCAAAAAGATGATCTAATGTGGGAGGAGCTTAGAGCGAGAGATACCGAAATCCTTGGGCTAAAGCAGCACGTGGATGAGGTGTCTTCCAATAAAGAAACTCTTCGAGAGAAGCTGGCCTTGGTTGATTGCTAACTTGAAGGGGCGAAGGAAGGAAGCCGCAAGTACGAAGCTCTCCATGCTGAGCTATCTGCAGCTAGGTCCGAAGCTGCTGCGCTCATGTCCTCATATCAAAAAGATGTCGCTGCTGCAAATGCCCGAGCCAAGAAGGTGTTTGAAGAGGTCGAGCTTAAACTGTCCCGAGCCTTAGAACATGCCCGATTAAGATCTCGAAGATAGTCTGTCAAGGATGTATATGTAGGGGGCATCGATTTGTCTGCTGATATTGAAAGGATGAAGGCCCTAGAGGAAGAATCGGCAACTCTGCTTTCTTCCGATGATGGTTCATCCAGTGAATCGACCAGTGACTCGGAGGATGATGAAGATGATAGTGAAGTCCCCGAGGGGGAGGGGGCTATCGATATTCCGGGGGTTGAAGACCAGGTCGTTGAAGGCACAACTTGAGATGGAGCTCCGTCTGGCCTGGTGATCCCGGTGGTAGATTAGGTTTTCATTTGTAAATGGCTCCAAGAAGGGCTCTAGCCTTGAGCCTTGGGCTTGAGCCTTGTAAATATGTCTTTGAAAACTTTATTACATATATATATATATATATATGGATTTTGCTTTTCGTCATTTCTTCTTTTCCATTTGCCTTTTTGGAATAAATTTCGATATTTGTCGATAGCCAGTTCGGTGTATCGGACTTATGATATAAACCCATTATGTTTTCCTGCTTGATTGAGCGATTGATGATAGTTGACCATTCGGTGTTTGATCCTCAAGTCAAGTTCTGACTCAGGCTCATCGACCCTTAGGTTTTCAACATGAAGGCCCTTAGGCTCTTTTAGGCTAGCCCTTCGGCTCTTACGCATTGGCCCTTAGGCGCTTTTTTAGGCTGGCTCTTAGTGTCGCGCCCCCCTTTTTCCTTGCGGAGTCCGGGTTTCGACATTCATAGGGGAACAACTCGTTTCCTTTTGGGAATTGGGTATTTGAATTTGAAGAGTCGCCACCTAACGGATTAAGGTGCGTTAGGGCACCTAGAGCAATTAACTCGTGTAACTAGTTTACATTACAAGAGATTAGGGTAAGGGCTTGAAATAACCTTGAGGGGAAGGTGTTAGGCACCCATAGAGGTCCACAATGGTGGGTCTCGGCCAAACTTAAACTATGTGAATTAGCCATTTTAACAAGTAAACAGGTATCTGCAAATAAAGGAGTTTTCCCCATCTAAATGCATATATGATCAAAGAAGTTCAGATAATGAAAGTAAAAGAGGTTTGGACAACTTACATATGTAAAGGAAAAAAAAGGAAGTTTAGATAATTCAAACACATATAGGAATTGGGAAAGGGAAGTCCTAAGTTGATTAGCCTACATGATCAATCTGCGCAATGCCCGGTAATCCTCCTCAACTAGAGGGGCTACACGTGACATTAGCATGCAGGTCATCATATCCTTTTACTATCCATTACCCTCCCCTCAACGGTTATATAAGATAATCTGATTAACGACTCCTAAGCGTGATGTTACTCGTCCCTTCCTTGTGGCCCCGGAGGAATTTAGGACCTCTAGACTTAGGCAGTTCTAGACAATCCTAAGGTGTTTAAAAGGGAAAAGTCTAGGCGACAAATAACATATAGGACTGTCAATTAAAGAAGTAGGCAAAATGATCATGTTTACCTCCACACATACATAGGCAAATAAACAGCACGCCTTAAACAGCTGATTTTGAAGAAGTTCAGAAGTCCTAAGAACATGATATCTAGATGTATGTTACAGATATAGGATATGCAGTATTTGTTTTAAGGGAAGTGGCAGAATCCTAACCAGTTTGCCTACTGGTTTTATAGCCTGTGAAACTTAAGCAGTTTAAACATAATCATGACACAATTTCTCATTTTTACAAGGAGGTTAGTTACCTAAGGCTTGCCTAGGCGTGGGATTCTACACAATCACAGTTGTAGGAGCTGTTTAAACAGTTTGAGATTATTCAACCTATAGGCATGCTAGATCTAGGTAATACAAAGAAGGTTCAGATTCACAAGTACTATAGCTGGCAGGCTTGCACACATGGATGAAAGGGGATTGGGAACATATAGGAATCTCATTGAGGGTACATGACTAGGGGCATGGAGGCATGTAGACAACATAGAACACTTAGGATCTTCACAGTCTTACTAAGTTAAGCAGGATAGCAGGCAACTAAAATATGGAGCAACGATGTGGAAGACAGAATCAGACACACAAGCAGGGTCATAGTATGATCACATGGCTAAAGAATTAATCACAAATCAACACACAGGCTGGTCAAGCATCAGATAAATATGTAAAGTGCAGACATACTAGTTGTACATTAAATAGGACAGAATTTAGGCATGCTTAAACAAAGAAGTCAAATTCATAATGAACTAATACAGGAATGAAACACATAGAATTTGGGTTTCAATTTTAACTAGAGATATACCAGTTGAGGAAAAAATGTGCAGAATATAGAGCAGGTATAGTCCACTATCTAGCCTTGGCTTTCAGCCGAATAGACTCACAATAACACAAGTAGCCAAGAAGGAGAAGAGTTTGAGTGTATGTGTGTGTTATGAACTGATGTTCGTGTCCAAAAGGTGAGAATAGAGGAGAGTATATATAGCAGTTTAGGAGCGGAGCAGAATAAGGTAAAAGAAATCAACACTCAACAATTAGGGAAATCACACGATCAATTATACACAAAATCAACATAATCTTCCCTTAATTGAGGATAACTACTCAACGGTTAAAGGACATGAGTCGTTTAAGGAAAGAAATCAAATCAGACCTAAGTAAAACAAACAAGAGTCTAATTAAGGAAATAATCGTGAAGAATCAGTAACATTACAGGCAACTAAATAAAGTAAGAAGAAGAATTAAAATCGTAAATAGGGGAATAAATCAAGAATCAGCACATAAATTTTAACTGAGCAAGTCAGTAAATCAAAATTCAAAATAGTACTGATTTAAAGGGGAAAAAAATATCAGTTTTCACAAATAGACAAATAGGCTAAATAAAATTTCATAAACACACAGAAATTAGCCAAGTGATCGACTCAGAAACCCTAGTAGAGATGAACTAGGGTGAAAGTCACAAGATACTGAATTATACCAAGGAGAATTCATGAAAGTCAAAGTACATAATGAAACAATGCAACGAGTGACACAGAAAAACCCAGAAATGAAGCAAAAGTATAAGAAAATTGGGGCTTTAGCATAAATCGACAAGGGTCCAAACAATCTTAGCGAAAATCAATCAATAACACTTAAGAACAGACGATTAATATTCGAAAATCAGAAAATCTTTAGATAACATGACTTAGGGTAAACCTAGTTTTTAGGAAAATGAAAAATCAGTTGAAAACCAGGAATCTTTTAAGGAAACATGTGAAATACGTTCAATCGGTCTCAGATCTGTACATATCTGAGAAGATCAAAGGTAAAAATTAGGGTTTTTTTCTAGAAGTAAAATAGAGATGAGGTCATAGACTTAGGAAATCATGGATTCGTATCAAAATAAGAGAGGCTTCTTACTCGTGGTCGAGCAAATGGCCCGAAACATGCAAAGAGATCAAAGGTGAAACCAGACCGCCTAAGTCCCTTGAGATCTTCTTAAGGATCCAAGAAACTGATGAACTACAGCAAATAGGAGGCCAATATAGGCCTGAGAGGACAGAGAAACATCGTAGAACGGAGGGCTAAGCTGGTGACGGCGCTTGAAGATTAAGGTTTAGGTAGAGAGCGTTTGAGAGAGAAGGGAACGAGTGATGGCGGGGTATGGTGGGAAAATGATTTAGGTCAGGAGGGTCGTTTGGAGTTAAAATTGGTAAGAACTAATATGGGTCGTTGATCTCAGAGATCAACGGCCAGGATTAGGGGGTATGGGTCGGATCTAATTGCATTTGAGCCTGGGGTGTATTGGGTTAGGGATTTAGGTTGGTTTTTGAATCCGAAAATTAGTATTTTCTAGGGGCTAGATTTTAAATACCCAATTAATTTGATAAAATAATTTATAAATGATAAAAAATGTGATTTGTGCATGAAAATACTTTTAAATACTTACTTAATATTGTAAAAATATGAAAAGTCATTTTCTGTATAGATGATATAATGGTGCATATATATAGGCTATTGTTGCAAAAATATGCAATTCTAGCCTAAAATGCAAATGTGATTGTAAAAAAGGCAATCAAAATATTTAAACATTATATGGGCATAAATGATGAATTTAGATTATTAGATCATCATAAAAAATAATATGAGAAATAATTATTGTAAATTTATATAAATAAAAATACAGAAATAAATTAATTTAAAGCCTTTAAAATTATAGAAAAATTATAAAAATACTTGTGCATGTTTGTAAATGCGTATACAATATTTTGAAAGTATGTAGGCATATTTAAATATATATGAAGGAAAATTGGGTATCAACAACTGGCCCTCTTTACCCGGGAAAGATGAAAGAGTTTTCGGGTAAAGAAATGTTGGCCAATTTTAACCGAATATGATGTTTTGAAAGATAGAGGCCGAACTCTGATTTTTTAGATGCCTATATATCCCTGGTTTTACATGAATCACGCCATGTGTAGTTCCAGATCCATCGGCGGAATATACCGATGAAGTCATTACAAGAACGGGCACGAAATTTCAAGATGGATGAAAGAGTGGTTAGGGTGAACGGTCAAGTTTGAGATAGTTGAAGGAACTAGAGCAAGGTTTCTCCTGCTGGGATAGCAGTTGCTTACTGGTCACCTGCAGATAAAGAGATGCTACGAACATGTATTTGTGTAAAAATTTAAACATGATGCATATTCCCTTTGGACCATGAAAGTTGTTTTCGGACGGTTAAGGATGACGTTCTCGGACCATGATGTCATGGGCTATGAATTATTCAGTGAGGGATTCACATGCCATGAAATGATGTTCTCGGGCTATGAAGATGGTGACTCCGAGCCATGACGTCTTTGAATAATGATATGCAAATTTGAGAGATCCTCAGGTCATGGCATGGTGTCTTCTGGCTATGAAGATGATGCCTTTAGACTATGATGCCTTTGGATAGATTGACGATATTTCAGCCCATGAGATGCAATAATATGATGCTAAAGTGAACAAGGCTTAGTCTTGTGAGGTTAAGGGCAGAGCTTAGCCCGAAAGAGAAGCAAATAGATAGTGCCGGAATAGAGCAACATTTATGCAAAGAGGGACAATGCTTAGTCCCACGAGAAGGCAGTGTTTAGCTTTATGCAAATATGGAGGCAGGTCTTAGCCTCGTGCAAGATGCGGGACAGAGCTTAGTCCCATGCAAATGGAAGGCAGAGCTTAGCCTTATGCAAATATGGAGGCAGGGCTTAGCCTCATGCAAGATGGAGACGGGGCTTAGTCTCATGCAAATGGAAGGCAGTGCTTAGCCTTATGAAAATATGAAGGCAGGGCTTAGCCTCATGCAAGATTTGGGACATGGCTTAGTTCCATGCAGATGGAAGGCAGTGCTTAGCCTTATGCAAATATGGAGGCAGGGCTTAGCCTCATGCAAGGTTCAGGACAGGGCTTAGTCCCATGCAAATAGAAGGCAATGCTTAGCCTTATGCAAATATGGATACATGGCTTAGCCTCATGCAAGGTTCGAGACAGGGCTTAGTCCTATACAGATGGAAGGCAGTGCTTAGCCTTATGAAAACATGGAGGCAGGGCTTAGCCTCATGCAAGGTGCGGGACAGGGCTTAGTCCCATGCAAATGGAAGGCAGTGCTTAGCCTTATGCAAATGTGGAGGCAAGGCTTAGCCTCATGCAAGATGTGGGACAGGGCTTAGTCCCATGCAAAGAACAAATAGCAAATAGGGGTAGAATGTTTCTTAGCTGGGGATACGTCAGTGTCTGGTGGACCGTTTGATAGTGATTTTGCTTCGTGTATATATATATATTTGTGAATGTTAACGCTATATCAGATGTGCCTGCGCTCAAAGAAAAATTGTAAGTTTCGTAAGGAGAGGTTGGTTCGTGCCTTTGTTTGCTGGCTTTGCTCTGCTCCGTTCTGGAGGCCTTGTTTGAGTTTTCCCTGGGTAACACCTAGCTGTTGCGGAAATAGAGTTTCGAAAATATGCAAACATAGTGAAACATCAAGTAATTTTAGATGAACTAGTGACTGTAATACATTTCAGAGACATTGCAGCTTTCTCGTGTTAGAATTTTAAGGGTCCTCCTCAAAATTCTGCTCCATTTTGGTAAATGATCCTTCAGCCGTTTGCGAGTGACGAAACTTGTTGAGCCTTCTTCAGAATTTTAAGAATCCTTCTCAAAATTTTGCCCCAGTTTCTTAACTAATTTCTGACTTTCTGGCATGTGTTGGTGCTGACTAGACTTGCTCCGGAATTTTGAGGGTCCTCCTCAAAATTCTGCCCCAGTTTCTGCTTCTAGGGAAATAAAAATTTTATTATGATATGACCGAAACCACAGGTCAAGCCTACGTATCCCCTCTTAAAAGGGAATCAGGTCAAGCATAGTTCAATTACATCAGATGAAGAAATGTAAGGAGTCTAAACATAGTATCTCTTGACTGCATCTGAATTAATTGGTTATGGCCAGACTTCTCCGTCCATTTCTGCAAGTATGAGCGATCCTCCTATTAGCACCAGGTGAACCATATAAGGATCTTGCCAGTTGGGAGATAATTTCCCTTTGGTTTCATCTTGATGTGGAAAGATCTTCTTCAATACCAGTTGTCCTAGTGCAAACTGTCTTGGCTTGACCCTCTTGTTGAAAGCTCTAGACATTCTATTTTGATAAAGCTAACCGTGACATACTGTGTTCATCCTTTTTTTATTTATAACGGCCAATTGCTCATAGCGGCTCCTTATCTATTCTGCATCGCTGAGTTTAGCTTCTTGTATGATCCTTAAAGAATGGATCTCTACCTCGGCTGGGATGACAGCTTCGGTACCATAAACCAATATGTAGGGAGTTGCCCCAGTTAATGTGCAAATTGTAGTGTGGTATCCCAACAAGGCAAAGAGTAGTTTCTCGTTCCATTGCTTGTGGTTTTCTACCATCTTCCGTAGTATGTTCTTGATGTTTTTGTTGGCGGCTTCTACTGCTCCGTTCATCTGAGATTTATAGGTTGTGGAATTCTTGTGCTTGATTTTGAAAGTTTCACCCATGGCTTTCATCAGATCACTGTTGAGATTGGCGGCATTATCAGTAAAAATGGACTCGGGGACTCCAAATCGGCAAACAATACGATCTTTGACAAAGTCTGCGATGACTTTTTTGGTTACAGCTTTGTAAGATGCAGCCTCTACCCATTTTGTGAAGTAATCAATGGCTACTAGAATAAACTTGTGCCCGTTTGAAGCCGTGGGCTTGATAGGACCGATGACATTAATTCCCCAGGCAACGAATAACCAAGGTGATCTTGTGGCATTGAGCTCATTTGGCAGCACTTTTTTCATATCGGCATGCACTTGACATTGGTAGCATTTGAGGACATACTGGATGCAATTTGTCTCCATGGTCATCCAAAAGTAATCGGCCCTAAGTATCCTCTTGGCCAAGACAAAACCATTCATATGCGGGCCGCAGGTCCCAACATGTATCTTCTCAAGTAGTTTAAAAGCCTCTTTTGCATCGACACATTTTAGCAACCCCAAATAAAGAGTTCTTCTGTACAAGTTTTCTTCATTGTGGAAAAAGTGATTGGACAATCTCTGAAGTGTGTGTTTTTTAGTGTGGTTCGCATGCTCCGGATATTCTCCTTTTGCCAAATACTCTTTGATATCGTGAAAGCAAGGTCTCCCATATGTTTCTTCTTCAATGTGTGCATAATATGCAGGTTGATTATGAATTCTCATCGAGATGAGATCAATGAAATTCTTGTCCGGATATTGTATCATAGATGACAAGGTGGCCAATGCATCGGCAAACGCATTCTAAATTCTGGGCATATGACAAAACTCTATCTTCATGAACCTCTTTCTCAATTCCTAATATCTTGAAATTCTTGGTGGCCCATTCTCCTTGTACCTGGTGCACAAGCAAATCTGAATCACCTATTACCAACAGCTCCTGAATATTCTTGTTAATTACCATTTCGAGCCTTAGTATGCAGGCTTCATACTCTGCCATGTTGTTGGTGCAGGGAAATCTGAGTTTAGTAGATACCGGATAATGTTGACCTATTTCAAATACCAAAACCGCTCCATTGCCCACTCCTTTGAAATTTGCAGCTCCATCGAAGAACATCCTCCAACCGTTGTATGCTTTGGTAATGTCCTCTCCTACGAATGACACATCTTCATCAGGAACATACATTTTCAAGGGTTCGTATTCTCCTCCCACAGGATTTTCAGCAATATGATCTGCCAATGCTTGTCCTTTGACCGCCTTTTGAGTTACGTAGACGATATCGAACTCACTTAACAGTATCTGCCACTTGGCTAACTTCCCAGTCGGCATGGGTTTCTGAAATATGTACTTCAGGGGGTCTATCCTGGATATGAGGTACGTGGTATATGCACAAAAGTAATGCCTCAATTTCTAGTCCGTTCAGGTCAAAGCACAGCAGGTGCTTCTAGCAGAGAATATCGTGCTTCATAAGGTGTGAATTTCTTACTTAGGTAGTATATGGATTGCTCCTTTCTTCCTGTCTCGTCATGTTGTCCCAGAACACATCTGAAGGCTCCATCCAATACAGATAGATAGAGTAGCAAAGACCATCCTGGCTCTGGCGGGACCAAGATCGGTGGTGTGGACAAGTACTCCTTAATTTTGTCGAAAGCTTTCTGACAATCCTCGGTCAGCTTGTTTCGGCATCTTTCCTTAGCATCTTGAAGATGGGTTCACATATGACTATGGACTGTGCTATCAAGCGACTGATATAGTTGAGACGTCCTAGGAAGCTCATCATGTCCTTTTTGCTCCTAAGCAGTGGTAACTCCTGAATAGCCTTATCTTTAGACGGGTCCAGCTCGATCCCTCGACGACTGATAATGAATCCCAGTAACTTTCCTGCGAGAACCCCGAATTCACACTTTGCGGGGTTTAATTTCAAGTTGTACCTTCTTAACCTGTCAAAGAACTTTCTCAAGTCCGCTATGTGATATGCGGCCCTCTTGGATTTGATAATGACGTCGTCCACATACACCTCTATTTCTTTGTGTATCATGTCATGGAATATGGTTGTCATGGCTCTCATGTAACTAGCCCCAGCATTCTTTAGATCAAATGGCATCATCTTGTAGCAGTATATCCTCATAGTGTAATAAAAGCTGTTTTCTCAACGTCTTCTTCATCTATCCAGATCTGGTGATTAACCTGCGAAGAAATCTACAAAGGATTGGAGATCATTCTTGGCGCAATTGTCGATCAGGATGTGTATATTTGGCAGTGGAAAGTCGTCCTTGGGACTTACTCTATTTAAGTCTTAATAGTCAACACATACTTTGACTTTCCCATCTTTCTTTGGAACTGGCACAATGTTGGCTAACCAGGTTGGGTACTCAACCACCCTAAGGACTTTGGCTTAGATCTTCTTAATAACTTCCTTCTTGATTTTTAGGCTCATATCTGGTTTGAATTTTCTGAGTTTCTGCTTCACCGGCAGACACATGGGATTGGTAGGCAACTTGTGAGCCACTATGGACGTGCTCATACCGGTCATGTCATCATATGACCATGCAAAAATGTCCTTATACTCCTTTAAGAAACGAATGTACTCCTCTTTCTCTATCTATGATAAGTGAATGCTGATGCAAGTTTTCTTGACGGTCTTGGCGTTCCCCAAATTTACTGCTTCGGTTTCGTCCAAGTTGGATTTAGGCTTATTCTCAAAGTTTTCAACCTCCCTGACAACTTCCTCAGGTATTTCATCTTCTTCATTCGAATCACTATCCTCATATTGTATTACCTCATTACATGTCACAATCACCGGTTCATCAAGAAAAGTAATAATAATGTTGTAGAAAGAAAAAGTGTGGAAGATAATGATAAATAATAAAGAGCAATGTATTTGATTAAAACTGAAAACATCCAAACAAGTACGGCTTGATGAATCGAGCATTTATTTTGAAACAAGTAAGTCTTTAAAACAAAATTACTAAAAATCTTAGATGCCTAGAATGACTATAGAAATAAAATCTGCCAAGCTACCCAGGGCCCCGGCGGGCCCCGGATGGTGTAACAGTCCAGTTCCTAAGAACAACTTCCTTCTCCACAGTCTCAATAGTGAGGCCTTCTTCCTTCTCCTCCTCAATTATTTCACTGCAATCCATGTCCCCGTTCTCCAGGAATAAATTCCTCAGCCCAACTAATGCTTCTTCTTTTGCAGTTCCCCATATTATATCAGTTTGGTGAAATGGTTGACCTAGATGTGGCACTGGTTGCTCGATAGGGTAATAAGGTCCATGCCATGAAGGCGGCCAATCATCATACTCCTGCCATGTATACTGGTATCCGAGCCCGAAAGTAGTACCATGACATTTTAGCTGTATCGGTTTGGTAATACCCTGGAGATTCTTCCCAAGCCCTTTGTCGGGTTCATACCTAGACCATGCCAGTATTCTTTCTATTTTGCTACTCCACCATTTGTCTTTCTCAACGGCATTGACACGTTTGATGTGATGATAGGTTTTCCCTCCTAGCCTTCTTTTGTTCCCGATAACCGGGATGATTTGACTTGTGTAAATGGGGTTACTCCCGTCTCCTTGAATGATCACATCCTGATGGTTCCATTCGAATTTCACGGCTTGATGTAGTTTGGAAGCCATAGCCCCAGCGGAATGTATCCATGGTCAGCCCAACAGAAGATTGTATGAGGCAAATATGTTGAGCACCTGAAATTCAATGTCGAACCAATTTATCCCCATCTGCAGACAAAGGTTAATCTCCCCAATCGTGGCCCTTTGAAACCCATCTAAGGCTTTTACATTCATGCTTCCTGCTCGTATCTCATGAAAACCTTTGTCCAATCTTTTCAGAGTATCCAACGGACAAATGTTGAGGCTTGAACCCCCATCAATCAAGACCCTGGCGATGAATTTGTCTTCAAATTGCACTGTGATATGCAATGCTCGGTTGTGATTCAACCCTTCAGGCGGTAGCTCATCCTCATGGAAGATTATCTTATGACTTTCCAGTATCTGCCCTACCATGTTGGCCATCTCTCCGCATGTGATATTGTTGGGTACGTAAGCTTCACTCAATACCTTCATCAGAGCATTCTTATGTGCCTCTAAATTTTGCAACAGTGACAGAATAAATATCTGAGCTGGGGTTTTGTTCAAATGATCAATGAGGGAATATTTTCTTGCTTGTACTTTCCTCCAAAGGACATCCGGTCCTGTTTCAATGACATGCTGCTTGGTAGTGGCATCCTTACTTGGCCCTCCCAAGTGTTCAAGTGTATATATTCTTCTGGTCCTAGTCATTCTTGTGCAGCATCGGATTCCTCTATCTTTGCCTTTCCTTTTCGCCTAGCTTCAGCAACGTAATCCGAAGGTATTGGTTTTGAATTGAAAGGAGGTGTGGCACCTAGCTTCAGCAACGTAATCCCAAGGTATTGCTTTTGAATTGAAAGAAGGTGTGGTTGATACTATCACTGTGAAAGGTATGGCCACTTCCACTTCAAATGGAACAGAGGTGGCCGCAGGTGGAGCTACCTTTACCTCAAATGGAACCGATCCAGTTACCTCAACTTTGATCGGTGACTAAATATGTACTACGATAGGAGTAAGTGTGACTGCGGGTTTAAAGTCATCACCTTCTTGAATAAGCCTGATTGACCCCTTAGGATCCCATTCCTCATCCATCTCTATCACATGTATCCCACCACCCCTATGATCCGGGAGAGGATTATTGCGGACATTGGGTGCAGCTTCTTTTGCATGTATGACCTTGTTGTCAATCAATGTCTGGATTTTGTCTTTAAATGTTCGACGCTCATCAACGGTGTGCCCCTTCATACCGGAATGGTATACACAGGTTTTGTTTGGGTTGACCCATTGGGGCGGGTTTTCTACGGCCACAACGGAAATGGGAGTGACATAACCAGCGACCTTCAACCTTTCATACAGCTGGTCGATGGGTTCAACAATAGCGGTGTATTGTTTGGATAGTTTACGGTCAAAATTGGGTCACGGTGTTGCATAATTTTGGTCGAGTTGAAGATGACTAGAAATGAGATGGTTGGGAACTATAGGTTTGATAGACGGTGGGCGATTGGGAATATCTGGAAGATGAGGGTTGATATGTAGGTGGTGGTGCTTGGTATGTGGGTGGGGGTATTTGATATGTGGGTGGAGGTGTTTGATATGTGAGTGGAGATTTCGGGCCCTCAGCCACCATTACTGCCCCAACGTCTTTCTTCTTTGATATGCCGCTTGATTGTAATGCCTTGTTTGTGGCCTGTAATGCCTCAAAGTTCGTTACCATCCCGCTTTTGATGCTTTCTTCGATTCTTTCCCCAAGTTTGATAATATCAGAGAATTTATGGTTTTCAATAACCAACAACCTTTCATAGTATTGCGGATCCTGTGCTCTGACGAAAAATTTGTTCATCTGTTCCTCGTCCAAAGGTGGCCTAACTTTGGCTGCTTCCGACCTCCAACGAGTAGCTTACTCGTGAAAAGTCTCAGTGGGCTTCTTCTTGAGGTTCTAAATATAGAAAATATCTAGTGCATTTTCTGTGTTGAACCTGAATCGTTCCATAAAATCAGACGCCATACTCATCCAGTTGGACCATTTCTTAGGATTCTGGCTGATGTACTAGGACAAATCATCTCCCATATGACTCCTCATAAAAAGCTTCATCTGGATTTTTTCATCATTTCCAACCCCGACAAGTTTGTCATAATAGGCCCTTAGATGAACCCTGGGATCACATGTACCGTCAAACATCTCGAACTTAGGAGGTTTGTACCCCTCTGGCAGTTCTACATCTGGTTGTATGCATAGGTCTTCATAATTCAAACCTTCTATCCCTTTGCCTCCTTCAATACCCTGAACTCGACTTGTCAACTTCTTGAGTTCCTCAGCCATTCTAGATAAGCATGTCATTCTCAGTGGATTCCAGTGTATAGGAAGTTGGTTGGATAGAGTGAGGTACGGTTTCCACGTATATAGGGTTGTTTTGGTGAGTGCCAGGAGCCTGGATGTAGTGGTGGTCATTGGTTGAGTTTTGAGGATCGGGAATAGGTTGTGGTATAATCTGGGGATTGTGATAAGTGGCGGTTGGTGGGTACTAGATTGGTTGATGGTGGTGTTGTGGCAGAGTTGGTATCGGTAAGGGATTAAGATTTTGAGGTGGTGTTGCATATTGATGCGATGTAAGAGGGTTTTGGGGATGTTGGTTCAATGTATTTTGGGGAGGTGCTGGGTTTTTGGTGTTTTGTTGGTTGACATCGGGGACATTCAAGGTAAGGGATAGGTTTGCCAAGTTGCAAACCTGCTCAAGCTCTCCCTGTAACTCTAGTATCTTTTGTTCCAACCTCAAAACTAAATCATTTAGTGCCGGAGTACTCCGACCGTCTGAAGTTTCTGCATTTTCCACATTCTCCTTTTGAATACCACTTAAGTCGTCCATTTTAGTTTTCCCTTTACTCTTTGTATTACTTGGAGGAGGAGGAGGAGGAGATAGAGGGCCTCTAGATCTGGTGTATCTCACTGATGATGCCAGTATGTGTGAACTAACCTTAGGGGATGTGAATAAAGAATAAAGAAAAACAAAATGTAAACAAGTCAGTAAGGGTTCTGAAATGTTTGCAGTATTTAAACACATATTGCGGGAATGTAAATTTGCATCCTAATTTGGGAACCTTGTTGTGCCCGAGGTAGGCCTAGCGACAAATAAATTTGGAGAAATTTAGTGCCAATAATTGCCTCATTTCATTAACGTAGAAGTAAACGACCCAAAACGAAACTAAATAAGATAATGTTGCTTATGGCACTTGGCCTTATTACATTTAAAAGGAAAGCAAGTAAATCTAATCTACTTGGTCCCAGAAGGACCCTCTCCAGACCGGATGTTGTTGTCGATCAACTCTCCCAGCTCGCGTAGATTCAGCAGTAGGAATGCCCTTGCCAAATGCCCTCTTTCATTTCTTTCAGTGTTCTGGCAGTCGGTGACCATTTTCCCTATCTTCCCTTCTAATTCCATTAAACTACACTCCAGATATTCCAGTTTTTCGCTGGATTTAACAACTCTCTCTTTCCACTCATTAATCATTTCCATGTCGGCCTTATGCTGTGCCATATGCTTAGCTTCAGACTCTCGAACTCTTTTTCGCAACTTGTTATACTTCACCTTTGCTTCGGCAAACTCATCTATGACCCTATTTCCTGGACTAACCCTTGGCTCAAAGACTCCTGATAGATTATCATCCAACCATGAGGGTAAAAGTATGAATGGCCCGCATGATATCGGTCTCGCTCGATAGTATCCTTCTCCACAATAATCTTCAAAGTCCACATATGTTGTGCTTCATTCTTATATGGGATGGCATCACCCTAGAAATCAGCTATGAAGTGACTCATCTTAGCAACCCGTGGTATGACTTATTTCCTGCCTGCTTGTCTCACAACCCTGGGGGGAGCATAATGGTGTATCCCTCTAAACCCAATCAACACCAAATATGGGACATCTCTGGATATTATGATGAACTCGTCGGTGGAGAACCACTCGAATATCCACTGAACCTGGTCTGTAGTCAACATGTTGAAAAACTACACCCATCCTACAACATCCTTAGGTTGAGAAAACATGTCCGGAATGTAAGTCATTCTCTTAGGGTGATGGAAGTCTATGTAGTCATTCCACGGTCTTCGTGGAAATTCTTGGCGGTATTGACCCCTTTGGAGATGTTCGAACATCCAGACTTGTAACAACAAATTGCAACCCTCAAAGAATTTGGATCCCTTCTGATAGCGTTCCAAAGCCCGGTAAATATCCGCAATGATCATAGGGACTAGTATATGTCTGCCCCTCAATCGCATCCATCAGAGTTTTGGTCACCATGACCAGCCTAGTATGGATTCTACCCCTTGGATTGGGAATACCAATATGCCCACGAAGCACACAATGAACACAACCCAGGAAGGTGATTGATAATTCATCATCAAAAATACGGTAAGAGTTACTGTGACCGTATCTTTCATAGAGGAAGTCAAAAGGTACGTAGGAGTTTTTTAGTCACTCCAAATCATCATTTTTCTTCAGCCCCATCATCTTAAGGAACCCTCTGGTGGTGCGATTTTCAGGTGCCAACAGACCAGGGCTATCCCATGGCAGCCCAGTAACTCCTCATATTTCTTCTAGGAGGGGAGTCATTTCTATATCCCTAAAGCGGAACACAACCCTTTCCTTATCCCAAAACAGAGTGGTGGCCTCGATCAACATTTTGTTTGGTTGAAGATCCAATAGTGACAGCAAATTCCCTAGGACTCTTTTCACATGATTTTGGTCACTTGAGGGAAGGTCTCTCCACCAATCTATCAAAAGTGGAGGTATGCTACCGATCATACCGAATTTGGGGACTTCGTGCCTCATTTTTTGAAAACAAGAGATAGTTAGGCCATTTCCCTCTCTAGGTTCACCTATTTATACAGTAATGATTAGCATATTGGCACTTATTTCTCCAAATTAATGCACACAATCGTGATTACATCCGTTGGGATTATGGAAAACCCGATGGACTTTTGGATGAGGCTTGTCTTAAAGAGTTATTATGCAGACAACATATAACCCGGCTAGGTTTGACCATGATGCATGTACAATTAATCAGAGTAAGGTTGTTGTAGAGGTCTAGACTGGGACCCTCAAGCGGACAACTTGAGGGGGAAAGACACGGAACCGTCGAACGCACCGCTGATCGACTAGTTTTACCGCAAATATGCCTTTCCGAATTTAAAGGGTGATATATAGGAAGAGCACAAACACTCATCAAGCGTTGCTATAGGATTGATTATGCACGAGTGAAATATGATATTGAGCATGATTTATGCAACAATAAATATCATGTTGTCAAGTATTTGCACGTGAAAAATGATAAATTCAGTATTTAAATAATTGAAAGACAGTTACGAAAAAAAAAACAAAGAGACAAGTCAGTTTTAGGAAAATAAAGAAATCATAAATAAGCAGCTAAATCCAAATAAAGGGTAAAGGGTACACGAGATAAAGCATGCTTAGACTAATTCACAAAAATATGTTCGTTATGGTAAGAGCCTAAAATATCCCCAGCAGAGTCGTCATGCTGTCGTGCCCCCCTTTTTCCTCGCGTAGTCTGAGTTTCGATATTCACGGGGGAACAACTCGTTTTCTTTTGGGAATTGGGTATTTGAATTTGAAGAGTCGCCATCTAACGGATTAAGGTGCGTTAGGGCACCTAGAGCAATTTTCTAGTTTGCATTACCAGAGATTAGGGTAAGGGCTCGAAGTAACCTTGAAGGGAAGGTGTTAGGCACCCCTCCCGGCCTACAATGGTGGGTCCTGGACGAACTTAAACTATGTGAATTAGTCATTTTAACAAGTAAACGGGTATATGCAAATAAAGTAGTTTTCCCCATCTAAATATATATATGATCAAAGAAGTTCAGATAATGAAAGTAAAAGAGGTTTGGACAGCTTACATATGGAAAGGAAAAAAAAGAAGTTTAGATAATTTAAACACATATAGGAATTGGGAAAGAGAAATCCTAAGTTGATTAACCTACAAGATCAATCTGCGCAATGCCCGGTAATCTTCCTCGACTAGAAGGGCTACACGTGACATTAGCGTGCATGTCATCATATCCTTTTACTATCCATTACCCTACCCTTAACGGTTATATAAGCGAAACTGATTAACGACTCTTAAGCGTGTTGTTACCCGTCCCTTCCTTGTGGCCCGGAGGAATTTAGGACCTCTACACTTAGGCAGTTCTGACAATCCTAAGGTGTTTAAAAGGGAAAAGTCTAGGCGACAACGAATAACATATATGACTGTCAATTAAAGAAGCAGGCAAAAGGCTCATGTTTACCTCTACACATACATAAGCAAATAAACAGCACGCCTCAAACAACTGATTTTGAAGAAGTTCAAAAGTCCTAAGAACATGATATCTAGATGCATGTTACAGATACAGGATATGCAGTATTTGTTTTAAGGGAAGTGGCAGAATCCTAACCAATTTGCCTACTGATTTTATAGCATGTGAAACTTAAGCAGTTTAAACACAATCAGGACACAATTTCTCATTTTTATAAGGAGGTTAGTTACCTAAGGCTTGCCTAGGCGTGGGATTCTACACAATTACAGTTGCAGGAGCTGTGTAAATAGTTTGAGATTATCCAACCTATAGGCATGCCGGATCTAGGTGATACAGATTATAATAGGTGACTTATCAATTGTTTAGAAACATGATACCTCTACGTGAGTCTGTTTTAAACCTTTTCATGGACATTTATTGATTTAACCGAAATAGACGTGGTTCAAACAGGTGCAAATAGAGTTCCTAAGAACATGGTATCTGATGCATACAAGAATAACAGTTTTAATAAGATTATTTCATAGCAGGATGTTTATGTGACAGTACTTGCAAAAAACCAAGGATTGAGCATGCAACATGCTGAAGCAGTAAACGTGAAAGCCCTAAAAACAGGTTATCTAATGAACAATTTCAACGTGGTTTAAATGCAAATAGACACAACAATCTTAGGACATGGCTTCTAATGCATATTTGCAGGATATAAAGCCTATAACATGTTTTCTACCTAGTTTTACCCACAGTATCATACAACTACCCTCCCATTTCACTAGTTACCCCAATATTTATTTACAAATAATTATTACAGACCAGAATTGAATAAATTACATAAATGCAATATAAATTAAGCTATATGAAGCCTGATGCAAGCCCAAAGCAAACCTGGGGTACTAGGCCTTCAGTAGTCTCAAATGCCAAAGATTTCATTGCCAAATTTGTGTCCAGGTGTGTTAGAGTTCCCTAAAGACCTCAAGGATCCCGGACAGTGGTCACACCCAGACTCTCCTCAAATAAAGACTGATTATGTGCAGTGTGGAAAAGCCAGTCCTGATATGCCAGAGTTCAGAGAGATCTCAAGGATCTCTAAGCAATACACATGTCATAGGGGTAGAAATTAATAACCTAAGAGTAAGTGAGAGTGCTTGACATGGTTTGAAAGACTTGGTGAAAACAGTTTAAGAGTGAAAAAGGTTTTTTCTAGAATAGACTAGTTTTGGGAAAATACTAGTAATGAAAGCCAGTTTTTTTTAAAAAGAATACTGACAGCATTTGAAAACAGTTCAGAAGAGAGCAAATTAAGTAGACAGCCAGCCATCATAGAAGGTTCAGATTCACAAGTACTATAGCAGACAGGCTTGCACACAGGGGTTAAAGGGGATTAGGAACAATTAGGAATCTCATTGAGGGTACATGAATAGGGTCAGGGAGGCATGTAGACAACATAGAACACTTAGGATCTTCAGAGTCTTACTAAATTAACTAGGATAGAAGGCAACTAAAACATGGAGCAAAGATGTTGAAGACATGATCAGACATACAAGTAGGGTCATAGTATGATCACATGGCTAAAGAATTAATCACAAATCAACACACAGGCTGGTCAAGCATCAGATAAACATGTAAAGTGCAGACATACTAGTTCTACATTGAATAGGGCAGAATTTAGGCATGCTTAAACAAAGAAGTCAAAATCATACTGAACTAATACAGAAATGAAACACATAGAATTTGGGTTTCAATTTTAAGTAGAGACAAACCGGTTGAGAAAAAAGAGTGCAAAATATAGAGCAGGTATAGTCCAATATATAGCCTTGGCTTTCAGCCGACTAGACCCACCATAGCACAAGTATCACAAGTAGCCAAGAAGGAGAAGAGTTTGAGTGTATGTGTGTGCTATGAACTGATGTTCGTGTCCCAAAGGTGAGAATAGAGGAGAGTATATATAGCAGTTTAGTAGCAAAGCAGAATAAGGTAAAAGAAATCAACACTTAACAATTAGGGAAATCATAAGATCAATTATACACAAAATCAGCATAATCTTCCCTTAAATGAAGATAACTACTCAACGGTTAAAGGACATGAGTCATTTAAGGAAAGAAATCAAATCAGACCTAAATAAAAAGGTAAACAAACAAGAGTCTAATTAAGGAAATAATCGTGAAGACTAAATAAAGTAAGAAGAAGAATTAAAGTCATAAACAAGGGAATAAATCAAGAATCAACACATAAGTTTTAACCGAGCAAGTCAGTAAATCAAAATTCAAAATATTACTGATTTAAAGGGGGAAAAAATATCAGTTTCCACAAATAGACAAATAGGCTAAATAAAATTTCATAGACACATAGAAATTAGCCGAGAGATCGACTCAGAAACCCTAGGAGAGATGAACTAGGGTGAAAGTTACAAGATATTTAATTAGACTAAGGAGAAATCATGAAAGTCAAAGCACGGAACGAAATAATGCAACGTGTGACACGGAAAAACCCAGAAACGAAGCAAAAGTATAAGAAAATTGGGGCTTTAGCATAAATCGACTAGGGTCCAAACAATCTTAGAGGAAATCAATCAATAACACTTAAGAACAGACGATTAACATTCGAAAATCAGAAAATCTTAGAGAACATGACTTAGGGTAAACCTAGTTTTTAGGAAAATGAAAATCAGTTGATAAACCAAGAATCTTTTAAGGAAACATGTGAAATACGTTCAATTGGTCTCAGATCTATACAGATCTGAGAAGATCAAAGGTAAAAATTAGGGGTTTTCTAGAAGTATAACAGAGATGAGGTCATAGACTTAGGAAATCATGGATTCGTATCAAAATAGGAGAGGCTTCTTACTCGTGGTTGAGCAAATGGACCGAAACAGGCAGAAAGATCAAAGGTGCAAACCAGACCACCTGGGTCCCTTGAGATCTTCTCAAGGATCCAAGAAACTAATGAACCACAGCAAATAGGAAGCCAATATAGGCCTGAGACGACAGAGAAACATCATAGAACGGAGGGCTAAGCCGGTGACGGTGCTTGAAGATTAGGGTGTAGGTAGAGAGCGTTTGAGAGAGAAGGGAACGGGTGACGACGGGGTATGGTGGGAAAATGATTTAGGTCAAGGGGGTCGTTTAGAGTTAAAATTGGTAAGAACCAATATGGGTCGTTGATCTCAGAGATCAACGGCCAGGATTAGGGGGTATGGGTCGGATCTAATTGCATTTGAGCCTGGGGTGTATTGGGTTAGGGATTTAGGTTGGTTTTTGGGTCTGAAAATTAGTATTTTCTAGGTGCTAGATTTTAAATACCCAATTAATTTAATAAAATAAATTTATAAAATAATTTATAAATGATAAAAAATGTTATTTGTACATGAAAATGCTTTAAAATACTTAGTTAATATTGTTAAAATATAAAAAGTCATTTTCTGCATAGATAATATAATTGTGCATATATATAGGCTATTGTTGCAAAAATATGCAATTCTAGCCTAAAATGCAAATGTGATTGTAAAAAATGCAATTAAAATATTTAAACATTATATGAGTATAAATGATGAATTTAGATGATTACATCATCATAAAAATAATATGAGGAATAACTATTGTACATTTGTATAAATAAAAATAGAGAAATAAATTGATTGAAAGCCTTTAAAATTATAGAAAAATTATAAAATACTTGTGCATGTATGTAAATGCGTATACAATATTTTGAAATTATGTAGGTATATTTAAATATATATGAAGGAAAAATTGGGTATCAACACTTAGGCTCTTATGCATTGGCCCTTAGGCGCTTTTTTTTAGGCTGGCCCTTAAGCTCTTACGCATTGGCCCTTAGGCGTTGTTAGATAGGGTCAATGCGACCTCTAATATGGCTATAGTTTTCCCCATTTCGGCTAAAGACTTTGAAGTTTTGATTATGCCTGGGCATGTTTCGTGTTCGTCCGACTCTTCGACGGCTCAAATAAGAACCTCGATTATGGGTCGATATGTGACGATAATTGATTACATTGGGAGGTTCTCTTGAAGGATGATTTTTCGAAGCCTTTTGTTGAAGGCTGATTGTCTCGAGGCCTTGTTATTGTTTGAAGTTGATATGATCGAAGCTCTTTTGCTTATGCCAGGGGTAGCCTGATAAATCGGTTCTTTTCGAAGTATTTTCAAAGTATTTGGAGGCCTTAAATTTTATGGCGGCAGTCAGATGTGTTCGAGTTGCGTTAATTTGGCCAGAGCCTTTTGATATGACCGTAGTCTTTATGTTCGGCCGTAGCCTTTAGTCCCCGAGTGAAGTAGTTTCGGCATCTATATCGAGGGTATGACTTTTTAGGGGTCTTACAAGTTTGATATATAACCTTGGTTTTAATATCGGGGTTATGCCTTTTGAAGGTCTTATAAGTTTTGGCATACCTTGTTGAGGTCTTACAAATTCGGTGTTGCCTCATTGAGGGCTTACGAACTCGAGGTTGCCTTACTGAGGTCTTACGATTTCGAGTTTTTATGGCTTCGACGAGCTGACTATTGATGACAGTCTCCAAGTGTTCGAGAATTTTTGACTCTTGAGCCGTTTTTGCATGAAAGCAGTGAACTTCTTTGAGTGTTTTGATAAGCAAAAAGGCTTCCTCAATTATTTGATATGTGTGTACATGCTTCTTGCTTTTGGAGGCTTGATTATTCTAAATGGACACGGTTCATTCGACCGTTAGGCTCAATACATTATTCTCCTATCGAGGTCCTTCTGGCATAGTTTGAGTTCTTTGAATAAGTGACCTCCTGGGGTGATGGCCCCCAGTATTTGAGGTTGATCGGAGAGAAGCCTTATATACTCTATGAGTTCTCCTTAGGTAGCATATGGATGTTGCCTCATTAAAAACCTCGCCGGTAAAACCCGTTCGGGATAAAATTCGGTCTAAGGGAAAAAGAGTGCAATGCATGCTTTAAAATCCAAGGTCTTCGAGGTTTTCGAGCTGGAGGGTGATTCGACTCCTATTAATCGAACACCAGCAATAAGTTAGTATAAAACATAAATAAAAAGGGAGAAGGTCGAACCTTAGCATTGATAGCGTTAGAGCCTTGATCCATTTTATTTGCTTGCTCGAGGACGCGGCACGATCCTTTATTGACTCTTTTCTTTTGGCTTCTTCGACGTAGGGGGTATTGATGTTGGTGCTACATCGTGTACCGTGAACATCTCTCTTGCTGCGTGATGCTCCCCGTCCACTACTTTTACTCCGTCCTTGGTTAGAAACTTTATCATTTGGTGAAGGGTTGATGGCACTGCCCTCATATTGTGTATCCACGGCCTTCCAAGTAAGGTATTGTATCTCATGTCACCTTCGATAACATGAAACTTGGTATCTTGGATTGTACCGGCCACATTGACCAGGAGGATGATCTCTCCTTTTGTTGTCTCGCTTGCCATATTGAATCCGTTGAGGACTCGAGAGGCGGGTATGATTTGGTCGAGCAGTCCGAGCTGCTCCACCACCCTCGACCTAATTATGTTGGCCGAGCTAACTGGATCTACGAGCACACATTTAATTTGAAATTTATTCAAAAGAAAAGAAATACCAGTGCATCATTATGATGTTGAGACAAGGTCTCGGTATCCTCTTCGGTGAATGTGAGAGCATCCTTTGGTACGTAGCTCCGAGTTCGCTTTTCCCTGGTGATGGATATTTTTATTCGCTTGACAACGGGTCCTTATTGGGGGTCGACCCCTCCAACGATCATGTGGATGACGTGTTGTGGTTCTTCTGGTCCATTCTTTCCGTTCGCCTCTCTTTCCCAAAAATAGTTCTTGGCTCGATTGCTGAGGATTTCTCGAAGGTGACCTTCGTTGATTAGTCGAGACACCTCCTCTCGGAGCTACCTGCAATCCTCGGTCATGTGACCGTGGATGCAATGGTACTCGCACATCAGGTTGGGCTTCCTTTGGAAAGGTTCTGACTGTGCAGGTTTTGGCCATCTGGTATCTCTGATTCTACCCATAGCCGATACGATGCCTGAGACATCAACGTTGAAGTTATATTCTAACAATCGGTGTGCCTCCATTGGCCCTGAATGTCTATCAAATCCGGTCTTGCTTGTGCGGGACTTTTGGCCTCGATCTACTCCTCGATCATTTTAAGATACATTCTGCCTCAAAGTGTCTCTTTGATCTTTGAAGTATGGTTGATACCTGTCTTTGACTAATTTCGACTCCCTTTCTGCGGACCTCGGTTCCTTTGCTAGGAGCCTGCTTGGATATACTAAACCCGAGGGGGCTCCTAGTTGGTCATCCTCGACCCTGATCTTTGATTGGTATCTGTTGTGCATATCCGCCCAAGTCACAGCGGGATATTCGATTAAATTTTTTTTTAATTGCCTTGAAGCTACCGAGCTTCGTTCGTTCAAGCCTGGAGTGAAGGCTTGTACTGCCCAGTCGTCGAAGACTGGTGGTAATTCCATTCGCTCCATCTGAAAGCGAGATACAAATTCCCTTAGCATCTCGTTCTCTCTCTGTTTGATTTTGAAGACATCAGACTTCCTGGTGGCGACCTTAATGGCACCAACGTGTGCCCTCACAAAAGAATCTGCCAACATGGCAAATGAGTCTATTGAATTTGGGGGCAGGTTATGATACCACATCATAGCCCCTTCGGCAGTGTTTCTCCAAATTTCTTCAACAAGACGGACTCAATTTCGTCGTCCTTCAAGTCGTTCCTTTTACGGCACAAGTATAAGAGGTAACGTGCTTATTGGTGTCCGTGGTCCCATTATACTTCAGGACATCAGGCATTTTGAATTTTTTTGGGATGGGCTTCGAAGCTGCATTTGATGGGAATGGCCTCTGCACGAACTTCTTTGAATCTATCCCCTTTAGAATCGGGGGTGCCCCGGGGATCTGATCGACCCTCGAGTTATAAGTCTCCACCCTTTTGTCATTATCTTCTATCTTTTTTTCTCCTGATTCAATTCTTTTGGTGAGGTCCTCGAGCATCTTCATAATAGCGGGGTTTGTTGCTGACCCGTTGTTGCTCGATATCTCCTGTATCTGCTCGACTCGAGGAGCCGTCTCCGGTGCTACTGTGCTTGGGGTTTTTTGTTGGCTTTGCAGCTGAGCAATAGTCGCTTGTTGTGCTTGCAACATTTCAAAAATGACTTGGAGGTTGACTCCTCCTTCTTCCATCTCTCGTGCTTCTTGGCCTCCATCCTGGGCTTTCCTGTGTCCGTTCCTTATGGGGTCTGCACCTGCTTCCGCATTTAGGATGTTGTGGGAGCTGATATCAATCGGCTTCACGTTTGGTACTCCCTCAGGGTTTACAGGTGGTACACCCAGCCCTACGCTGTTGTTTCTCCAAGTTCTTCACTGTTGTGAAGAGGTACATTTTGTGTACTAGACATGATTAAGCTTGAAATCAAAGAATCTTTGACAAGAAAAAGTGTGAAGAGTAAAGTGTGTTATAAGAAAACTAGCATCAAAACGATCACTATTATTTTTAGCCCCGCGGTGGGCGCCAAACTGTTTACCTTGAAAATAATAACCACAATTATATTTGATTTTGTGGTTCTAAAAAAATGTGATTTATCTTAACGCTAGTTGTTAGGTAATAGATGCTAAGTATGTGTAAAGAAAATAAGAAATGCAAACCAACATGGCCATGGGACAGAGCCTCGAGCTGGCTAGAGCGGGGTCTCGAGGTCTAGACGGACTGATAGTAGTGAACAATTGATGTAGAATCAATGATAATGAGGGCCTTAAAGATGGTCTTTTATGGCTAATAATGAGCAATAAACGAAGAACAATAAATGAACAATGAAAGAATAAGCAATAAATGCAAAGAACAATAATGTTAGTAAAGAGAGCAGAGAGTGTTGTATTGTATTCGATGTGTTGTGTAATCAATAATTATCCCAGAGAGAGCTTACAAGATGATAATGGTCTCATTTATATATGAGGGGGAATCCCAACTTAGTACATGTATAATAATGAAGAGAAAATGCTACTGGTACAGCTGTATAATGACTTAGTACAAACTTGTACTATTCTTGCAGACCTGATCAGCTCTAACCACGTGTCTTTGGGAGCTTTCCCGCCTTTCCTTGACGGTCATCGATTTGTATTGCTCCGAAATTGGCCTCCGATATGCTCCCTCAAGGGAAGCACTTCGGGGGCATACTCCAAATTCTCCTTCGAGCTCCTCGAGGACGGGCATGAAATGCTACGATAACTCTGAAGTCGAACTCTCTCGATTTTGGCCGTATACACTGATATAAGAATGTACCCAAATGGATAAGATTAATTTTAAGAATTCAAATGAGGGTTTTATAATATGAAAAGAAGAATCATTCAGGAGAGAACTAAGATGATTGTTAATTTATTACGCTGGAAATGTGCTTATTGCACTTTCAGATCTGATGGTTATTTGCTAAAACTTGACGTCAATATATAATAAATAATTACCGAATAACTTATAGGACAAACAATGCTATTTTTTTAGCAATGCTAAATTGGAAATCTGATTCTTTATATTTGACTTCACAAGTCTTCTGAATTCTGAGATTAGTTTGTGGGGGCGTGTGAATATTCAAATACACCTATCTTATGAATCATGCTAAAATTTGGCAGATGTTAACAATACGATCCTTAATACACATGTTGTGAAAACCAATGCAAACTGCAATTTCCACCCAGTGCAAATGTCACCCATACGAGTATTCGGAAAACAAAAAACCTTGAATTTAGGTTTTATTACTTTTTATTATAACTAATTTGTAGCATGTTTGGTCAAGCTTATAAAATTAGTTTATTTTGAAAAATGCTTTTAAAAAAAGTATTTTTGGTGAGAAATAATTTGTGTTTGATTAATTAATTAGAAAATTATTTTTGAGCCTCGCTTATTGTTTGACCAAGCTTTTAAAAAGTACTTCACATGTATTTATCTCAAAAATACTTTTCAAATATGCTACTTTTTTCGCTTCTCAAAAAATACTTCTGCTTCTATTCAAATGTACTTTTTTTCCCTTCTAACTTGACCAATCACCTTAACTTTCTGCCAAAGAAAAGTGTATATGGTCAAAATTGGGTTTGCCTAATTTTGTATGACTAACCGAAATCGGGACAGAAGATCAAGGCCCGATTCTAATTATATCGGAATATGGTACGGAGAGGGATCGATAAGCTCGTGGATCAATGGCTGATGAAGATCGAGGCCAGTCGCGATCGAGACCAAGGCAAGAAAGAGACCGAACAAGATCGAAGGACGCCTGCTACGTCGAATAACAGAAAACCGAGATATTCCTGACCGAGCGAGGATCATGGCAGAAATCTCAGAACAGATCAAATCAAGGGTGGTTATTTAGCCAATCATGGAATTTCCTTCTATAAATAGAATTATACCGTATATAGGATTTCTCTACTGTATAAAAAGGGTCTTAACCATTTGTAAATATATTTCATTCACGCGTATCAAAGCAATATATCACATTTTTATCTCTTGCAAGCTCTGTTATTCAGTTCATACTTTCACTAGCTTATTCAGTTGGTTCGAGGGCAATTAGCTCGAGGGCCATAATTGCTCATGACATTGGTTTGCTTTATTTTACTGTAATTTCTATCATTAATTCTTATATTTATCGTTTTATGCCAAGTGAAATCACATATCCTTAAAACCACTTATAAGTTTAATTGTTATCCGAGTTAAAGTATAAATAGTTTGGCGCCCACCGTGGGGCTAAGGATAATAGTGATTGCTTGGTACAATGTTCGTAGCACACACTAGTTTACCCTTGTTCTTTGAAGTATTTTTTATTCCAGGATCAACATGAAAACTTCAAGTAGCACCTACACACACAGACAATAGTCTCGGCATCCATGGCGAGAATGATAACATAGCCACCTCAAGGAACGGAGTACCTCCAATCAACCCCGACGATGCTCCGACCGTGGAACCAATCAACGTCAGATCCTATATTGCCATTAATGGGAATTTGGGTGTCGACCCTGAAAACAACATTCACAGAGGTGCTCGAACGACATATTAGAACGCCCAGGATGGTGAAGAAGGTAGTATTAGCCTTCGAATGATATTCAAAATGTTACAGATCCAACAAGCTGCAATAGCACAACTCCAAAATCAGAATCGTGCACCAAGAAGGGTAGAGATCGAGCCATCACAAGAAATTGTTCATAGAGCCGAGTCAGTGCCAAAAAGGTCGAATGGAGGAGAACTAGAGACCAATCCTGCTATCGTAAAGATGCTCGAGGAACTGACAAAGCGGATCAAGACTGGGGAAAAATATCAAGGAAAACGATAAGAAAGTAGAAACTTATAATTCCAGGGTCGACCAAATCCCGGGGGCACCAACGGTACTGAAAGGACTTGATTCCTAAAAGTTTGTCCAAAAACCTTTTCCCCTGAGTGCGGCTTTGAAGTCAATCCCCAAGAAGTTTTGTATGCTCGAGATCCCGAAATATAACGAGAAAATAGATCCAAATGAGCACGTCACCTTGTATACGTGCGCCATTAAAGGAAATGACTTGAAAGATGACAAGATCAAGTCTGTGTTGCTGAAAAAGTTTGGGGAGACTCTATCGAATGGTGCTATGATATGGTACCATAACTTATCACCTAACTCTATTGATTTATTTGATATACTTGCAGATGCTTTCATAAAGGCACACGCCGGAGCCATGAAGGTCGCTACAAGAAAATCGGACCTATTCAAGGTAAGACAGAAAGAAAACGAAATGCTCAGGAAATTCGCATCTCGGTTCCAAATGGAACGAATGGATTTGCCATCGGTCACCGATGATTGGGCTTTTCAAGCTTTTACTCAAGGTCTCAACGCTCAAAGTTCTGTAGCTTCACAGCAACTGAAATAGAATTGATCGAATAACCAGCTGTCACTTGGGCCGATGTACATAATCAGTATCAATCGAAGATCGGAGTCGAGGACGATCAAGTGGGGGCTTTGATCGGTTCGATTTATCCTAACAGGCCCATGGACAGAGTTAAAAGGAACGTTGACCAGGAACCACGGTCGAACAGGGACCGATATCAGCCACACTATGGAGATCGGAGAAATAACGAACCTGGGTGCAACCCCATTTGGAATGATAGAAGGAATGATCGGGGACAGAGCTCCCGATGGCTCATAAGCAAAAGTGGTTTCGATAAGAATGTTGGGGACCAAAGAAGCACCTCGATTGTTAGAATATAACTTCAGCGTGGATGTTTCTGCCATAATATCATCCATTGGAAGTATCAAAGATACCAGGTGGCCTCGACCTATGCAGACAGATCTGGCCTAGAGAAATCCAAACCAAATATGCAAGTACCATGGTACCCATGGCCATAAAACAGAAGATTGCAGGCAGCTAAGGGAGGAAGTAGCCCGATTGTTCAACGAGGGTCACCTTCGAGAATTCTTAAGTGAGCGGGCGAAGAACCACTTCAAAAATAGAGATTCAAAGAGGCAAAACGAGCAAGCGGAGCCACATCACGTGATTCACATGATTGTTGGAGGGGTCGACATTCCCTAAGGGCCGGTATTCAAGCGCACCAAGGTGACTACCACAAGGGAAAAACGAACATGGGACTACTTACCGGAAGAGACCTTGTCTTTCAACGATGAGGATGCAGAAGGAATCGAACAACCTCATAACGACGCACTGGTAATATCTGTCCTTATGAATAAAATTCAAGTTAAACGTGTTTTGGTTGATCCAGGTAGTTCAACCAATATTATTTGATCAAGGGTTGTAGAATAGCTCAGCCTACAAGATCAAATTGTGCTCGCAACTCGAGTACTTAACAGTTTCAGCATAGCAAAGCGAAACCACCAAAGGTGAGATTATTTTGCTAGTAACGCGGCCGGGACCATACAAGAAATGAAGTTCCATGTAATCGAGGGTGACATGAGATACAACGCTCTGCTCGGAAGGCCTTGGATCCATAATATGAGGGCGGTATCCTCGACCCTTCATCAAGTTCTGAAGTTCCCGACATCTGAAGAAGTCAAAACAGTGTACGGGAAATAACATGCCGCCAAGGAGATATTTGAAATTGACGAAGTAATACCGGTGTCAGTACTTTCTTCAGCAAAGGTCTCGAACTTGAAGGGAAAGCAAGAGGCTATAACAACCACAGACATCGGCCTCGACCCAATCGGAGAAGCGGGAGATTGATGGGGACGACGATTATGGGATACCTCGATCTTTTGTAGTCCCCGATGAGTCCAACGCCACCAAATCAATGGTCCAAGAGCTGGAAAAATCACATTGACCGAACATCAGCCAGAACAAAAGGTATACCTGGGCACAGGGATAACCCTCGAGCTTAGGAAAAAACTTATTCATTTCCTTACAGCTAACATGAATTGCTTTGCTTGGTCCCATCTCGACATGAAAGGGCTCCCACTAGAGATCACTACCCACCAACTGAGCTTGGACCCGAAGTTCCGCCCAGTAAAGCAAAAGAGAAGGCTCCAGTACGAGGTTAGGCATGCATTCACCAAGGACGAGGTAACCAAACTTCTCAAAATAGGGTCCATTCGGAAAGTAAAATACCCTGGATGGTTAGCAAACATAATGGTAGTCCTTAAGAAGGGAAAAAAACTTAGAATGTGCGTAGACTATAAGGATTTGAACATGGCCTACCCTACGGATTCTTTTCCTTTGCTGAATATCGATCGCATGATTGACGCCATTGCTGGCCACGAGATTCTCAGTTTTCTCGATACCTACTCTGGGTATAACCAAATATAGATAAACTCGGATGATCAGGAAAAGACCTCGTTTATCACTAAATACGACACATATTGCTACAACGTAATATTGTTCAGACTAAAAACTGCCGGTGCAACTTATCAATGCCTAGTAAATCAAATGTTCGAAGAACAAATAGGAAAATCAATTGAAGTTTATATTGATGACATGTTAGTTAAGTTTCTGCAAGCAGAGGACCATTTGAAACATTTGTATGAGACCTTCGACATATTAAAAGAGTACAACATGAAGCTCAACCCAGAAAAGTGCGCATTCGGAGTCAGCTCGGGCAAGTATCTCAACTTCATGGTATCCAATCGGGGGATCGATATCAACTCCTATAAAATCAAAGCTATCGAGGAGATCAAGGTCGTAGATAATGTAAAGACCGTGCAGAGGCTAACCGGGAGCATATCCGTCGTGGGGCGATTCATCTCGAGGACCTCAAACCGGAGTCATCGATTCTTTGTGCTGCTTAGGAAGAAGAACAATTTTGCATAGACCCCGGAATGCCAGCAGGCCTTGGAAGAACTGAAACAATACCTGTCGAGTCCGTCAGTGCTTCACACCCCGAAAGCGAACTCTACTTATACTTAGCAGTCTCGAAAATAGCGGTAAGTGGGGTCTTAGTTCGAGAAGAGCAAGGTACGCAATTCCCTATTTACTATGTCAGTCAGACCTTAGGTGAGGCCGAGGTCCGTTACCACACTTAGAGAAATTAGCGCTTGCTCTAATATGCATCTCTAGGAAATTAAAACCATATTTCTAATGCCACCAAATTTGTGTCGTAACTACCTATCCCCTTCGCAATATTTTGCACAAACCCGAACTTTTGGGTCGACTGGCCAAATAGGCCTTCGAAATCAACGGGTACAATATCTAATATCAACCCCAAACGGCCATCAAGTCTCAAATCTTGGCAGACTTCGTGGCCGACTTCATGCTAGCCCTCGTGCCTGAGGTCAAAAAGGAACTATTATTGAAATCGGGTACATCATCGGGGATGTGGACCCTCTTCACAGACGGCGCTTCGAATGTGAAAGGGTCCGGGCTGGCCATTATTTTGAAGCCACCCACGGGTAATATAATTAGACAATCTATTAAAATTTCTAAGCTAACTAACAATAAGGCCGAGTATGAGGCCATGATTGCAGGTCTCGAGCTTGCTAAAAGTTTGGGAGCAGAGGTCATCGAGGCCAAATATGATTCCCTACTTGTGGTAAACCAATCAACAGAATTTTCAAAGTCCGAGAAGATCGAATGCAGAGATACTTGGACAAGCTATAGATAAATTTGCATCGATTTAAAGAGTGGACCTTACAACACATACCTCAGGAACAGAACAGCGAGGTCGATGCCCTTGCAAACTTGGGGTCATCGGTTGAGGATGATGAACTTAACTCGGGGACTATCGTACACCTCTTGAGGTTTGTAATCAAAGAAGGTCACACCGAAATAAACTCTACAAGTTTGTCTTGGGACTGGAGTAACAAGTACATAGAGTACTTAAAGAATGGAAAGCTCCCATCGAATCTAAAGGAGTCGAGAGCTCTGTGCACAAAGGCAGCACGGTTCACTTTGTCCGAGGATGGAACGCTATTTAGGAGGATGTTCGATGGGCCATTGGCGATATGTTTGGGGCACAGAGACACCGACTACGTCCTATGAGAGATTCATGGAGGAAGTTGTGGGAACCACTCCGGTGCCGAATCACTGGTTCACAAGGTTATCAGAGCGGGATAATATTGGGTTGATATTGAAAAGGATACCAAAGAGTTCATTCAAAAGTGCGACAAATGTCAAAGGTATGCACCAATTATTCACCAGGCCGGGGAACAACTCCACTCGGTCTTATCCCCATGGTCGTTCATGAAGTGAAGAATGGATATCGTCGGCCCCCTTCTATCGACCCCAGGTAAAACTTAGTTTATTTTATATATGACTGATTATTTTTCTAAGTGGGTTGAAGCACAGACTTTCGAGAAAGTCAGAGAAAAAGAAGTCATAGACTTCATATGGGACCACATCATATGTCGATTCGGGATGCCCTCCGAGATCGTATGCGATAATGGAAAGCAATTCGTCAGCAACAAAGTGATTAAGTTTTTCGAGGATCACAAGATCAAAATATTCTATCAACACCTTATCATCCTAGCGGAAACAGACAAGACGAATCGACCAACAAAACCATCATTCAAAACCTTAAAAAAAGACTGAACGATGCAAAAGGGAAGTGGAAAGAGATATTGCCCGAGGTTCTATGGGCATACCGCACTATAGGGGTGTTCACGGTTCGGGTTGGTCGGGTTTTGATTAAAACCAAAACCAAACCAATTTAATCGGTTTTTAAAATTTTAAAACCAAAACCAAACCAAATTAAATACAAACCATTGGTTTTGATTATTGTTGGTTTGGTTCGGTTTGTTTCGATTTTTCGGTTCTTAGTAAGCTAATGATAAGTCGATAATAGTAAAACAACGCTAGACAACAATCTGAAAATAATTTGCTAAATTTATGCTTTTTATATATTTCTTTCAGAATTGAAAGTTTATTTACCTGTTTATATGAAAAGAATGAACAAAAAACAAACTAAAAGCTTGCTTTCTCAAGCTTTAGCCATTGTTGTCTTGCAATTTGAATGTGCTTTCTTTACTCTTGTGGTTTTTTTTTTAACTCTTATGTTAGGCAAAAGTATGTGCGGAGGGTTAGAGAATTAGAGTCTATTAATGAAAAGAAAATTGGTCGAATCCTATTGTTTTGGGCTTAGGCAATCTTTTAAGATATAACAGGATAAACCAAAATTCAAAATAACAATTAAAATTATTTACAAAAAGATATTATATTGTATATAAATAATTATTAAATTTTGTATATAATTAATCAATTTGGTTCGGTTTATTTTTCGGTCTTTTAAAATAGAACCAAAACCAAACCAAATATTATCGGTTTTTAAAATTTAAAACCAAAACCAATCCAAATAAAAAAAAATATCGGTTTACTTAATCGGTTTGGTTCGGTTTGGATCGGTTTTCCATCAAACCGTGAACACCCCGACCGCACTACGCCGAAATCCAATACTAGAGCAACATCATTCTCGTTAGACTATGGCACCGAAGCTTTAATCCCGGTCGAAGTTGGAGAACCCAACATCAGGTTTCGATACACAACAGAAGAGTCAAATAACAAGGCCATGAATATGAGTTTAGAATTGTTGGATGAGAGACGCGAAGCTGCCCTCGTCCGATGCCGCTCAAAAATAGCGGGTGGAAAGGTACTACAATCAAAGAGCCAATCTTCGACATTTTAGCATCGGGACTTGGTGCTAAGAACAGTCACCCTCAACACTCGAAATCCAAATGAAGGGAAGTTGGGTCCAAACTGGGAAGGACCATACTTGGTTCTTGAAATTACCGAAAAAGGGTCCTACAAGCTCGGTACAATGAACGACGAACAATTGCTTAGTAATTGGAGCATATTGCACTTGAAACGATACTACTGCTAAGGTACGACTTTCTTCATTTTCATTTATATTTTAAACTAACTCCTACAGATGAACGACTAGAGACAACAATGGACTCCTCAACACGAAGACTATATGTCTGAAGGCACGCGTTGCACTCTTTTTCCCTTCGACCGATTTTGTCCCAAAAGAGTTTTCCAGCGAGGATTTTAACGAGGCAACCATTGATCGTGCTAACTTAGAAACAAATCAACAGTATCTGAGGCTTCTTTACAATCAACCTCGAATACTGGGGGGTATTACCCTTGAATGACAACTTTATTGCAAAGGACTTACTTCGTGGCAGCAGGGTCTCGATATGTAAATTTTGTAAGGGCGAAACGATCGAAGGAGTTGTGCCCATATAGGTTTCTTGAGCCCTGACATCAAATATGTATGCATGTGTAATCATCTATTAAGAGAAGTATTTTTACATTGCCAAATATCTCATGCCTTAAAAAATTTTACTTTACAATTTCATGCCGATCACAACTGAAGTACGAACCACGGACACCCCGCTCGGGGACTGACACTTCGAACAAGTTCGAAGTATAACGGGAAAATAAGCCCAAGAGGCAAATCCCAAACTAAAAGGGTGTCACGACCCCAAACCACCCCGGCCATGATGGTGCCTATCGCAGTACTAGGGTAGTCGATCTTTCTCTAAATTCATTTACTAATAAGATATTATAACAAATCTTCCATTTAAATCATTTCAAAACAAGCGGAAACAAATATGCAAAACATCAACCACTGCCCTATCCCGGTGTCACTAGTCATGAGACACTAAAATACAATCTGGTACTGTCTACTCAATACAAGATGAGTCTGATAAAAACAAATACTAATAGATAGGAAGGAGAAGGCCAAGGTTGCAGATGTCGTGCAGCTACCTTGCTAACTTCGAAAATGCTCTAAAGGAAGGAACAACTCTCACTCGGATGCCATGACACATGGATTTGCACACAAGGTGCAGGGAGTAACGTGAGTACGCGAACTTAGTAAGTAACAATTATAAATAAAGGCTTAGTGCAGTGACGAGCATTTAAAATCATATACATCTCATAGCATAAAAATCTTAGTGGAAATAACAAAGTCAAATCAGTAACTCAATTCCGAACATCTCGTAAAAACTCCGGTTTCAATGAAAGTTGTTTAAAATATTTGTTCAACATTTTCAATAGAGGCTCAGTATAAAAGAAGAGTGAAACAGTAATTTCATAAAACAAGCCCCTCGGGCAAAGTATCACTCATATATATAGCCCATCGGGCGAGCCTCTCAGTCACTCGTGACTCAATTCTCCTCAATCAGCACTCACATTCAGCACTCCCGCTCAATAGATATCTCTTAATAACTGATGCAGTGTGCAGCCCGATCCATAAATATATAGTCGACTGCACTCACTGGGGGTGTGCAGACTCCGGAGGGGCTCCTACATCCCAAGCGCTATATCGCTGCGGCGTGCAACCCGATCCATATATATATATATATATATATAATCGATGTGGCGTGCAGCCCGATCCATAAATATATATATATATATGAAACTGAATGGCCCTCGGCCTCTCTCAGTGATCAACCTCACAACCACTTGGGCATTTAAGTGAAAAATTAGGAAACTCAGCCCAAACATTTTTCATATATTTAAAAGTAGAGTAATGAAACTGAATCAAACAATAAACAGGTAAAAATCATGACTGAGGATATGCTTTCGAGTCAAAACAGTGTGAGGATAATAGTAAAATAGCCCTGAGGGTCCAAACAGTACGGCACAAAGCCCCAAACATGGCATTTAGCCCAAGTTAATAGAATTATTTCTAAATACCTAGATTTCATATAGAGTTTGTCAAAGTATGCAACTCTACAGTTGCCACGGGACGGACCAAGTCACAATCCTTACTGGTGCACGCCCACACGCCCGTCACCTAGCATGTGTGTCACCTCATTTAACAGAATAGTACGAAATTCCGGGGTTTCATACCCTCAAGTCTAGATTTACAATCGTTACTTACCTCAAACCAAACAAAGATTTACTCTGCAATGCTCTTGCCTCTCGACTCGGTCTCAAATCGCCCCAAATCTATCCAAAATCAGAATCATATCATCAATACATGCCAATTGCCAAAGGAACAAAAACCATACAAAAATTATCAAATTAGACCTAAAATCCCCAATTTGCTCAAACTCGCCCCCCTCCCCCCCGAGCCCACGTCTCGGAATCCAAGAAAAATTGCAAAACTAGAAACTCCTTTCACTCCCGAGTCTATACATGCCAAAATCATCAAAATCGGACCTCAAATAGCCCCTTAAATTCCCAATTTAAACTCTTCAATTTCAAGCCCTAATCTCCCAATTTCTTCTCAAGTTTTCCCACTAATATCATGATTAAACAATGAAATAATCGCCATAAACATAAGATACAAGGCCCAAGTAGTTTACCTCTCTGAAAACACTTGATTCCCTCTTGAAATCACAACCCCTAATCTCCAACTCGTCAAAAATGGTGAAGAAATGGCAGAAATTTGCGAAAAGGGTCATTTATACTTTCTGCCCAGCTATTTCCGCATTTACGGACAATATCTCGCACCCCCGGTCCGCTTCTGTGCCCAAAAGTCTGCACCTGCGGAAATCATTTAAGTCCTCAGACACCACACCTATGCCCCAGGTCTCGCACCTGCGAACTCGCAGATGCGGTCCAGCCCTCCGCTCCTACAACTAATGTCGCTTTTGCGGCTCGCACCTGCGGTCCTGAATCAGTAGGTGCGGTTATGACAGAAAACAGCAGCTTCAGCTGTAACTCCAATTTCTCCAACTCTCCGATAACCCTTTGAAATCATCCCGAGGCCCTCGGGACCTCAACCAAACCTACCAACAAGTCATCTATCACCATTCAAACTTATTCCAACCTTCGGAACACTCAAAACAACATCAAAATACCAAATCACCCTCGGATTCAAGCCTAAGGATCTCCAAACTTCCGAATTTCGCAAACGATGAAAAAACCTATCAAACCTCATCCGATGACCTGAAATTTTGCACACACGTCATAAAAATGACACAACGGACCTACTCCAATTTCTGGAATTCCATTCCGACCCCGATTCAAGATTTCCACTACCGACCGAAAAATGCCAAATTTCCAAATTTCGCCAATTCAAGCCTAAATCTACCGTGGACCTCCAAATTATATTCCGAACACGCTCCTAAGTCCAAAATCACCTAACGATGCTATCCGAACCATCAGAATTCCCATCCGAGACCTTCTACTCATAAGTCAACATCCGATTGACTTTTCCAACTTAAGTTTCCACTCCACGACCACTCCGAACCCGAACAAACCAACACGATACGACGAAACACAGCTAAACAATACATAAAGAAGCAGAAATGGGGAAAACAGGACTTTAACTCATGAAACGACCGGTTGGGTCATTATAAAGGGCTACAACCAAATTAACACGGTTCGGAGACGTTCAAATTCCGTAATAAAATAGGCCTTCGAATATTCTCATAAGCCAGTTAAAAAGGCTATTCTCAACAAAATTACTAAGGGCTTCGATAATATCAAGCCTCGAGAATCCTAATGGGTACAAAATTGTTCGCACTTTCGAACAAATTCCTTATTTTGTGCTAAGGTATAACAAATCTTGTATAACTAACAATAAACTTTTTAAGCCAAAAAGGGAAAAAAAGGCAATGTTTTTACAAAGGCCACATTGACCTAATACAAAAGCCTAAGGGCCATCTTTTATTTTGAGTTCGAGGGATCATCCTCACTCAATTAAAACCTAAGGGTTACCCTTCTTCGAGTTCGAGCAAGTACTCGCTCGACACTAGTTCGGTTTCGGTCCAAATTGCCTAAACCTCGAACGTATGGACGCAATTTTATAAGGCATAAATAAAAATGAACTAAAGACACGATAGAAAGGGAAAAAAGATCTTTGTAAGTATATCAAAAATCATTTACAAGGGTGGCATGGCCCGGTTAGAACTCGTTACAAAGGCCAAAACAACCTTAAAAGAAAATACTACTAATCCTAAAGCCCTAGTCTTCTCCGGGATCAGGCTCTTCGCTCTCGAGGTCTTCTCCAATTTCTGACCCGCTCATACTCCCAGAGTCATTGTCATTAGGAAAGGCCAACTCATTTGCTTCAGCTTCGAGCTTTTTGGCACTCTCGATCTAAGCCGCAAGATTAAAGCCACGAGCGTAAATCTCCTCGAAAGTCTCTTTTGAGACTGGCATTTAGCATGCTCGGCAACCCAGTTTGTTCGAACTTGAGCGGCCTCAACAACCTCTTTTGCCTGAGCCTAAGCAGCTTCAACATCGGTCCGATAAACGGCCACCATAACTACGACATTGGCCTTGGCCATTTCAATCTCCAATTTAGCTACTGCAAGTTCTGTGGCCAGCTTCTCTCGATCGGAAATTCTTGAACTCAACGGAGACTGGAACTCCTCAATTTTCTTAGTTTGGACCAAGGCATTCTCTTTCAAGCTCCGAAGCTAGTTCTCGGTCGAGGCCAGTTGAGCCCAGGCAGTTTCCTTCTCCGAGGTCAAGCGGTCCATCTTCTCCTTTCATCCTTTGGCCTCAGCTTTCAGTGCATCTGTCTCCTCATGAAGCTGCTTTATCACGTCACATTTTTGATGGACCTGTGAGTTCAAATTGTTAGTTAAGACGCCTGAATCGCCATCACTAACTTCAAAAATTTTCCTTACCTGCTCCATCAGTTCGATGTACTCTTTCTGAGCCGTTTCTAGCTCAGCACGGAGACCTCTAGCCTCTTCTTCTCTTTGCTCGCTGAGGAGTTTGAAGGCTTCCTTTTCCTCAGCCAGCCCCTGGATTTCGGCCTCGTAACGGCTCAGTTCCTTCCGGAATCGAAGGAAAGCCTTATGATGAAGCACCGAAGCCTGCAAACATTGAAGGGAAAAGTTATACAGAGAAAAAGAAAACTTAAGTATAAGCATTGATATGAAAATCGGGGATTACCCGGTTTAGAGCCTGTTGGGCTTTGTTGAAAAGACAAGGTGCTCCCACCTCATCTATTTGGGCTCGGTCTTCTTCTGTGACCAGACTCCGGAGGTAGCTTGCCACCCCTATGGGGGCACCAAGAACATGAGCATTTTTCCGGGACCGTGATCACAATAGTTTGCTTGCACCCGGGATTGACATTGGGAGCCGGGAATCGATTGGTCAATTTGGAACTCGAGGAAGCCTCACCCGAGCTTTTTCTCGGAACCTCCAGGTCACTCAAATCGATGACGTCTTCTACCCTGGAAAATAAACCACGGAAGAGATCCTCCTCTCCGTGGGCTCCTTCCCCATGACAAGTTTCCATGGCTTATGCATCGCGTAACAAAGAATCGGAGACCGAAGGAAACAAGGGGGAGTCCCCAATCTCTATTGTCCCAAGTGGGTCTTTTGAGGCACTGCCTCTATCTTGAGGAGCCTCGAGCTCTATTTTTGCGTCGGCAACCATCGTCTCTTCAATGGCCTCTTTGCCCCGAGGCAAAACATCTTCGATTCCTTTCGGATCAGGGACTTGGGCCGAAGTCTACTTTTCAACTTTATCGGGCCTAGGCTGAGTAGTGTCGACTTCCACTAGTTCCGAAGCTTTTCAAGCCCCGGTACTAGCCCGTGCACGGGCTATCAGCCTGGAATCGTCTTCATTTCTTCTTCTTGTTCACCCTCTTCGGGCTCATCTCGTAGCCTAAGGACTAAGTCCATTATTAGAGGGATGACATTTCCGCTACGGGTTTGTCTCTTTTTGGGCTTTTGCTCGTCCAACTTTGTGAAGCTCGAAGCCTCTCTCATTTTTTCATTCTTTCTTTTATTTCAGAGCAGACGGTTGGGGAAGGTCTTCTTTATGACCATATGGGGGCCTCATCGGCGCGTACTTCCCAAGACTTGCGAAAGAAGGGTAAATGATATCAAAGAAGAAATTTGGGCAGTGGTTAGATTTATTGAGTTGTACGACAACTTACCGTGGTTTCGGGCCTCCCATCGGCCTCTCGCTAATTCGCGCTATGTGCACTCAGCGTGTGTCGATTTTAACACTAAGCTTCCCAGTTTTCGAGCTGGGGAATCGCACCCGGCATCCAGGCAACGACTGCATCAAATAAAGCACCAATAAGAAAGGATGAATGAATGTAATAAAGCAGAAGTTAAAAAGGGGAGTTGTACTTACGTCTCATATTCCATTTCTCCGGAAATGGCATATTTTCAACCGGGATTAGGTTCTAGGTCTTCACTCGGACAAATCGGCCCATCCATCCCCAGTACTTGTCCTTCTCTATGCTCGAGAAAGCTGCTTTGGAGGCCCAACGCTGAAGCTTTATTAGCCCCCCTCGGTAAAGTCGAGGGCTATATAATCATATGAGATGGTCGAGGGTGAAGGGAAGCCCGTTGACTTGGCTCACAAAATAGCGGAGCAGTATCACTATCCTCCAGAAGGAGGGGTGTATTTGGTCAAGGGTGACTTCATATTTCTTGCAGAAGTCCACGATGACCGGGTCCAAGGGACCCAATGTAAAAGGGTAAGTGTAAACACTTAGAAACCCTTTCACATAAGTAGTGATTGACTCCTCAGGCGAGGGCACTACCACGTGCTTGTTGACCCAGTTGCAGTCCTTTTTGACTTGGTCGAGAAGGTCGTCGGTGATCGTGCATATGTACCTCGGCATGGTCTAGCATCGGCCTAGAACCGAGGAGGTCTTTTGGACCTTAAAATCAGAGTCAATAACACACCCCCCGGGAACAAACTCTTCAGGGCGTGGCTCCGCCGCCGATTGTTTGTCATTCGGTTAAGACGAGGAAGCTTTTTCTTTCTGCGGAATATTTTTAAATGTTTTGTCATTTTTATGAACAAGGAAGAACGGGAATTAGGGTATTTGGTGCTTTAAAAGGGGGTTAGCAATAAATCCTGAAGACTTGTAGATGAAGAACTTGAAGGATGTAGAGATTTGAAGATTGGAGCAGAAAAGATTGAATGCAAAGTTTAAAAAGATAAAGAAAGATACATTTATAAGTTGAAGACGACGGTTCAATACTGGTGGTGGACGGCTGGCAACTAACACGCCTTAAATGCCTGGGGAACTTAAATTACGGGACGTTTCGGTCACCTCTGCCGCTTACGTCACGATACTTACGTCATAATAAACCGAGGGTAAATTCGAAGACTCAATTCGTTTCTTATCATTACACTTCAAGAAACGATGGGACTATCTGTATACGGTCAAAATCGGGCTTGCCTAATTTTGTATGACTAATCGAAGTCGGGATGAAAGATCAAGGCCCGATCCCAGTTATATCGGAACATGGTACGATAAGCTCGCGGATCAATGGCTGATGAAGATCGAGGCCAGCCGCGATCGAGACCAAAGCAAGAAAGAGACCGAACAAGATCGAAGGAGGCCTGCTACGTCGAACAGAACGCCGAGATATTCATGATCGGGCGAGGACCGTGGCAGAAATCTCAGAACAGATCAAATCAAGGGCGGTTATTTAGCCAATCATGGAATTTCCTTCTATAAATAGAATTATACCGTATATAGGATTCCTCTACTATATAAAGAGGGCCTTAACCATTTGTAAACATCTTACATTCACGCATATCAAAGCAATATATCATATTTTTCTCTCTTGCAAGCTCTGTTGTTCAGTTCATACTTTCACTAGCTTATTCAGTTGGTTCGAGGGCAATTAGCTCAAGGGTCATAATTGCTCATCACATTGGTTTGCTTTATTTTACTGTAATTTCTATCGTTAATTCTTATATTTATCGTTTTGTGCCAAATAAAATTACATATCCTTAAATCCACTTATAATTTAATTGTTATCCGATTTTAAGGGTAAACAAAAAGCATGGCCAAACATGACACCAAGCATAAATATGTTCTTTATTTCCTGTTAACGGTAAAAAAAAACTTAAATTTTTCTTTTTGTCCTATTATTAGTGAGAGAATTCTTTTTCCCCACGTATAGTTAACAAGGGAGTAAAGAAAAGTGTAATTAAACAGCAATAACTAGAAGCTTATTAAGTGTGTGATACTGTCGTTCAAGTTATGAGTGATACTGTCGTTCAAGTTATGACCTTTTGGTGACTATAATAACAAAATCATTGGAGAATTTTAATCCGTACAGCTTCTGTTATAGAGGAAAATTATTTGGTCCATTTATAGACTGATTTCAAGTATCTCGCATTTATATATGGTCTAAAAAAGGGGTGTGATATAGGCGGATGTACCGTAATGCAAATTTAAAGCCTTTCAAAGAAGAATAGATACCCAACATTGCTGGTTTCAGCCATCGATTTTGATGGTTTTTTCTTTTTAAAGGTTTTTTTGTCTGCTAAGAAACACAAGAGAGAGAAGACAATAAGTTTAGAAAAGAAAAAAAAACTCAAAATATGAAATATAAAAAAAGAAAGACTAAAAAGAATAAAGAAATAAAGACTTTCTCTTCAGTTGGTTCAATGACTTCAAAAAATAAAAAAAAATAAAAAAAAAATAAAAAAAAATCCCCTTCCTCTTTCTTCTTTTATCTACTTCATCTTTCGTCTTCCTTTCTCATTTCTCACCTTCCTTCTCTCTTACGTTCAACTGAAAAAATAGAGAGAGAGAGAGAGAGAGAGGATAACAAAAACTGAAAAGAAAACAAAAGACAGGAAAAAGACTTCATCTTTTTTCTGTTTAATATTCTTTAAACGTATATTTGCATAAGCTGCGATTAATTTTTTGATGGATCTGTAGATCTAACGCTTTCAGAACCACATGTATTGCTCTGTTTTATTCAGATCTCCATCATTTTCACTTGCCGCACTTCAGTAACAGACCAGAAAAGATACCATATTAAGGCCTAATCACAACTGTGAGTCTTCTTTTTTCTTTATTTAGGAGGCAAATTCTCTCAAAGCTGTGAACTTTGTATGGTGTTTTCCGTGGGTCCATACTTCTATTTGTTCATTTTGCACACGTGGTTTTGCTGGGTTTTGGGCTTTTACAACCTTAGTAATTGATCCCTTCCTTTTTTGGACGGTAATGTGTTAGTTTGACCCAGTTTTTTGCCTCAAGTTGTTTTCAAATCTTTGAGATTTCTAGTTTGCGGTTCCTGCTTATCTTATTGTTATTCCTGGTTTTGTGATAAAGCTATGATCTTCGGCTCTGTTCTGTGATAGGTGAAGTTTAATGCTTAAATTTCTTGTTTATTTGTTGTTTCCAGGATAAAGGGGGAGTAGTGGGGAAGGGGTTTTAGTTGGACAGGTTTTGCATCCGTTTGGATGTTGAGGAATTGGCGGTAAGCAAAGGTGAAATGAGGGATGTTATCAAAGTTGATAATTTTTTTGAGGGCATGTTGGCGGCCATCATCGGACAGTTATGTACACACTGGTCCAGATTCAGCTGGACGCCAAGATGGACTTCTTTGGTACAAAGACAGTGGACTGCACTTAGTTGGTGAATTCTCTATGGCAGTTGTTCAGGCCAACAATTTGCTGGAGGATCAAAGTCAGATTGAGTCGGGTTCTCTGAGCTTGCTCGATTCTGGCCCCTATGGAACGTTTGTCGGGGTATATGATGGTCATGGTGGGCCTGAAACATCACGTTATATCAATGATCACCTCTTTCAGCATCTCAAGAGTGAGCATATTTGACCAGGCTGCTTATCCGCCAAGTATTTATTTATTGGATAGTATTGTAGAATTAGTAGCTTGATCTTGATTACTCTGCAACTTATATATTGCAGGGTTTGCAGCTGAACAAAATTCCATGTCTGTTGACGTAATACGAAAAGCATTTCAAGCAACAGAGGAGGGATTCCTTTCTCTGGTTGTTAAGCAGTGGCCAACGAAACCTCAGATGGCTGCTGTCGGATCTTGCTGTCTGGTTGGAGTGATCTGCGATGGGACCCTTTATGTCGCGAACCTTGGTGATTCCCGGGCTGTTTTGGGGAGACTTGTCAAGGCTACAGGAGAAGTTCTAGCCCTCCAGCTTTCAGCTGAGCATAATGCAAGTTTTGAGTCCGTCAGACAGGAATTACATTCTATGCATCCCGATGACCCACAGATAGTGGTTTTGAAGCATAATGTATGGCGTGTAAAGGGTCTGATACAGGTATGTTTCTGGTGACAAGTGTGCTCTAGACTCTAGTTCGCTAGTGTGTGATCATCTTGCCTTTGAGTTAAATACAACAATCATTATTGCATCAGTATTTTATCCTCTTCCATTTGCAGGGTATCTATGAGTTTATCGCCTACTCTATACTGGCTTTTGTCTCAGGTTCTTACCCTTCGTGAATCTGAAGTGAATTAAAAGCCTGTCATTTTTCCCCAAGTTGTGGCTTTCTCTTTGATACTCCAAAATACCTTATCCTTCTCTTTTGGTTTGCTTAATGAGGGATGGATGAAGGGTTATACTACCAATTGTATTATCTAACTGCAAGGCTAGGTTTTTATCCCACATTATGTGCTTTACATGGATTCCTTTTTTTTGAATTAATTTGTTTCATTACCTTGCGGAACATGTTATTATTGTTTTGAGAATGTTTCAATCTATTGTATTAATCTGTCAGATTACGAGATCCATTGGCGATTTATATCTCAAAAATGCTGAGTACAATAAGGAGCCATTGTATGCAAAATTTCGTTTGCGAGAACCTTTCAAAAGGCCCTTATTGAGCGCGGATCCATCAATTTCAGTGCATGAACTTGAACCACATGATCAATTTCTCATACTTGCTTCTGATGGTCTTTGGGAACATCTTAGCAATCAAGAAGCAGTTGATATCGTCCAAAATAGCTCTCACAGCGTATGATCCTTCACTTGAAAGCATAAGATTTCTTATTCTTCTCTTAATTTATTTTTTTATACAGTCATGGATTGAAAGCTGGTCTGATTTCCTTAGGCGGTGCATGTCTATTTTAAGCATATTACAAACTGAAACGCATATCCTGATATTTCTCTCTTTGTAAATCATGTAATGCACTACTGCCCTCAAAGCTTTAATTGTAACCTACTCCATTTTTGGTGATACACAATTGCGTTGCATCTAAAAGATACATTGTCTTCACTAATCGTATCATGTACTCTCTTATATGTAGCACAAGCGCACCCATTTGCTAAAAGCATTAGTTTTTTTGTGGGTCTGTTTCTTCAGGTGACAAGTCTTATTCATGTTATAAAAACCTCTTGCACTCAAATTGAGGAATAAAAATCGGACCGTTGAAAAAGGCAATAAAAAATTGGTAGGAGCACAAATCCTTTAGCAAAAGCTATCAGATTAACAAATACTAAACATTTATTTTGTGAGTAACGAAATGCAAATAAGAACTTCAAATTTCATTGTTCCGATGCTTTAATAGTGGAAGTATAAATGTTTTATAGTTCCCTGCCAATTTCCCTTTTGTATTATGTACTTCTGTGTCTTACTGGCATGAATATGGTTGAGGATCGTCTGAATGTTGATGGATTTCTATGTTGAGCTTACTGAGAAAGTAATTACATTTTCTAAATTCAGGGAAGTGCTCGGCGGCTTGTAAAAGCTGCTTTGCAAGAAGCGGCAAAGAAAAGGGAGATGAGGTATTCTGACCTGAAGAAGATTGATCGTGGGGTGAGGAGACATTTTCATGATGATATCTCTGTCATAGTCGTGTTTCTAGATTCAAATCTTGTGAGTAGAGCCACATCACTTAGAGGGCCCTCTGTATCTCTGAGAGGAGGTGGTGTGAACCTCCTAGCAAGAAGTCTAGCTCCCACTCCCACATAACTTGGTACTGCTTGAACTTATCACTTTGTTGTATACTCTACTGTGTCCTTCTCGTGACAAGATCTTGTAGTAGATTAACGAGAAATAACAGAAGGTGCAGCACTAATTTATTCTTTTGATGTACAATGTAATGTTTTTGATGTTCAATGGTAACGTTTAACTTGGAACAGGTGTCTTCTTAACTTTATGAGCAGGCAAGAAGATTGAAGAATTTACAGTAGAGATTCTTTCTTGAGAATGTACTTTTCTGCTTATTTCATTTTCCTTTCTTACCACCCGTTTGATCCAAAGGTATCATCGCATACATGGTGTAAAGCTGAATCCCAACGAATAAATTTGTTCATTGTTACTTAACCCTATGTCGCTGTAGAACTGTAAGTAATGGAATTCTTGAGTATTTGCGCGTCATGATTAATCATTCAAAATTAGAAGACGTTTAGGACAGTGCATGAAATGAGCTATTGCAGCCAATAGCCTTTTATCTTGCAACCCACCATGTGTTGTTTTTTTCCTGGAAATGGATTCTTGACTGTTGATTGTGGACACTGTTTTCCAGTTTGGCGACACATTTCTACTGGAGACTCAATTAATTGTGTCTATCTCAGATTCTTGGCACTAGATTATCAACAGTCAAAGATTATTGACATTATTTGGCAGTATACCATTGTTCACTAGCTCCTTCCAGAAACAGCATAATGGACCATGTTCGTTATTGACATTATTGATTTGATTGACCAACAGTATATGTGGGGGAGCAGCTGAAAATTGATCATTTCTCCGTGTTTTTCATAAAAGTTCTCTCTGGACTTTCGGGTCGTTATTTAATGATTTGTTCAGCTTTTTCCCTTATCTGAATTCACTGGTTAATTCATCCATTATTTAATGCACTTGTTGTGCAATGTTTTTGGAGTTGCACCATTAAAATTTCATGATTTAAGTTGCTATTTGCTGATTAATACTAACTGGAATAATTGATGATTATCATGGAGATGGTGTGGTAAAACATCTCCCTTGTGATTGCCTTACTATGAACATATTGTTGGATAATTCTATTGCAGCAATCTTCTTCCTCCAAATAATTATGATATTCTACATTCAACCGAAATGCGAGGTTATAATTAAAAGGCTTCTGCCATGATTGCAGTATACAATCACGTTTCAATTCCAAGCAAGTTAAGAATATTTTAAAGATTATAAGATTCATGATAACTTGACAAGTTTTACTCTGACTAAGACCGCAATCCTTCTTTATTAGGGCTTGAAACCGACAATGTTAGCAAGGTCCCAAGTTACTTCACCTGGGCTTGGAAACCGATCATTTGAGCAAGATCACAAGTTACAATAGCTGATTGCAGTATAACGCGTAAATTCTTGCAAAATAGGATCAGGAAGATATGGAAATAAAACTCAAATATCAAAGTTTCTAACTACAGAATTGAGATTGTATGGATCCCTTCCTTTCTACTATTCCGCCAATTCAAAGAAGGTAAGCAAACTTTACTGTCAAATGGTGGTCATTTTTAGATTTCCATTCCTACACACAACCAAATCAACCTAAATATACTGTGTCTTACATTAAGCAAACTTTAACTGATATTGTATGTTAGCCTAAACTCTTCGTTTCCACTCGTGGTTGTTTCCTCGGAAGTTCCTGTCAGATCGTATGAGTCGTCTTCAATGCTTATACTATAGGCATCTAAGCACCTCAAATTTGCACTACCAAAGGATAGGCGATCTATGTCCAAGTGAAACCTCTGCAATCTAATGCCATCTATGCTAACTGAGCTTTGAGAATCATCAAGTTGTTTCGGTTGATGGTTTCTACGACCCATTGATCCGCTTGACAAGCTTGCTAATTGTAAGGAACCATTTGAAGGTTGTTTATATATGATAGTTTCTGCAGAAAAGAGGGCAGCCTCCAGTTCTTGCCATACTTGAGTCATTTTAGGCCTTTCTCTAGGGACTTTGACCACACATTTCAGACCAAGTTGTCCCATTTTCAACATCATTTCCATGTTGCAATGTTCCATCAAGAGATTAGCATCTATTATTTCATCAATGCTTCCTCGTTCCAAGCTAGGTCTTGCCTGCATAACAAACAAAGCAGAATTTTCATGAATCTACAACTTCATCATATGGAAATAGAATGTTTTGCATATTGCAGATATCAGGATGCTAAAATCAAGCCTGAAACTTTCATTACCCAATCAATAATGTGAAAATTAGGATGACCTCTGCTGTTCTCGACTACAGGTCTAGCAGCAACAAGCTGCAGTAATATAACACCATAGCTGTATACGTCGGTGAATGAAGTCAAATGGAGAGATGAACAGTAGGCAGGGTCAAGGTACCCTGGTGTCCCCTTTATCTGACTGCTAACATGTGACTGATCCCCACTAGGACCCGATTTCACAAGCCCAAAATCTGAGACCTTGGCCTCAAAGTTCTCTCCTACCAAGATGTTGCTCGGTTTTATGTCCCGATGAATTATACTTGGTTTGCTTCCTTCATGCAGATGAGCTATACCTGGGATAGCAAGTATTAACGTGTATCAAAAGTTTGTCCTCTCATCTTCTATTGATCTACCACATCATAGCTGTGAAAAATTTACCTTTAGCAGCTCCAATGGCTATCGTCACTCTATGCCTCCATGTTAAGCCCCTTCCTCCCCTCCCTACAACAAGCATTTCCAAAAAAGTTTAATTTCAGAAACTAAGCAGGATATCATGAGCCTAGAGTTTGGAACTTACCCATGATGTAGTCTAGCAGAGAACCATTTGGAACATACTCATACACCAGAATTTTTGCTCCCTTTGGCCCTGTCGATGCATAAAACAAGATGAGCCTTATAAGTTTGGCTTTATTTTATCATCACAGCTGCTTTTGTTTGAATATTGAAATTTCTTAGCGTCCTAGCATTAATCTTTGACTGGTGAGGAAATAATAAAATAATAAGTATCATGAATGTACCAGCTTCTTGGCAGAACCCCACCAAACTAACGAGGTTCCTGTGCTTCACTTTTGAGAGCAACCTGATCTCTGCATGCAGATGCAATCGTATTAATTACCACAATTTTCAATGCAGTGACGGCTTCTAAAGAGAAGAAGTTATTTCCAACTACCATTTTCAAACTCTTCAGTGCTGGTGTATGATTCAGTATGTGCCTTCTTTATAGCTAGTGATTCCTCCCCATCAAATGTTCCTTTATAGACATTTCCAAATGCACCAGAACCAACCAGACAATCTTCACTGAAATTATTAGTTGCCTTTTGTAATTGTTCCAACTGGTACCGCTTCAACATCATCTGTTCAGCTTTTAAAGTTCCTAATTACCCAGAAACTGTCAGTAAAGGAAGATCAAATCTACAGAAGCAGATATCAAAGATGAAATCATCAGATCAATCTAAATACAACCAGTTCCGAACAGACATTGAAGCTGATATATATGTCTCGGTTTACTCGGTTTGCAACTGCATCCAATGAAAAAAAGAATCTTATATATTTCTTGATTACTTCATCTTCAAAAGAGTATCTGGAAACTGCAATGCTAATTATTCAGGATATTGAACACAATGCACCGCCTACAATTTGACAGTAACTTACTAGTAGTTCGTCAAAGGACGGATCCTAGTGCGTAAATTCTGGATAAATACTTGGAGGATTAATTTTTCAATATCCCATGATGAAGAAAATAGGAACTTGTGGTATCAATGAATGATTCACTAACCTTTTTGGTTCTCTGGTAACCTAAAGCATGCATACAGCTTCCTCTTGAAGCAGAAAAAAATTGAGCAACCAAAAAGTACTATCAAAATTGCAGCTGATACTACAGCCCAAATGTGTTGCTGGCTTTGAAAGAAACCTTGATTCATTTTTCTTTTAGGTTATCCCACTTCTATTCTGCTAGCCTTTGCATGCCTTGTTTTTCTTTGCGTTCAACTGCTTTACTAACTGGGCAAAAGCAAGAATAGGTAGGCATGTAATACTTATTCAAAAGGATTAGTATCTCTGCCGGCTATCTATTCATTTGTTGTCTTCATGCCAATCCAGACTAGGTCAGTTATCCTTCTGTCCAAGCGGCACATATGGCCAAAAAGTACATGCAAACATGCATATGCGCATAGAAATGTAGAATTATTCATCTGAAAATGACTTCACAGTAAAAAACCAGAGAATAAAAGCCTTGTTTCATACTATATAAAGATATATGTATATATATAAAAACTTGGGAGAAGCTTCTAATTGCAATGAAATAATGCTCTCATGTTTCCATGATATTATATAATTGCTGGCAGCATCAGACACTGTATTTAGGAAAAACATCACTGTCTGGTTTATATTAGTAATAATTAGAAGGATTAAAGATACCTACAATGGTCCATCAACTGAAAGCAACCTCCATTATTGTATTAGCAAGACAGACGCTGTTTCATAATTAAATAGGGCAAATATTACTATAAAATTCATGGCAGAACTGTATGATTTAGTCGTGAACAAATTGTAAACATTAAGAAGTCAAGAACCAGGAGCATCAGACCCTTGTCCTTCCCTGATTCTTAAGAACAAAAAGATTGAATCTATGTTCAATTGGATAAGAATAACAACTGTCTTTTCTCTGTTGTGTGCAAGTTCTTTTACATAAAAATTGGCATCTAGCTAAAAACTTAACATTAAAAGAAGCTTCTCAAACCTTGAAAGTTTGAAAATTAATGCAGTATGAAGGAGTCAAATCTACAGGCGTGGAGGCTGCACTGTGCCTCCCCAAGCTTGTTTCTGCAGCCAAAAACATAAGCCAAACATCTAACATCTGAATAACAAAACAAAACAATCTTCCCCACATGGAGTTTTGCAAATTATGCTGTTATTCTCCTGTTTCAGAGCGTCAGTTCCAGATGACGTAAAACAACACCACAATAACAAAAATGCCTCAATTACAAGCAGGTGGGATTTGCCTATATGAATTCTCAACTGTCCACGTTGCTCCATTTATCACATAATGTAAAACAACATTGTTTAACAAATATACTTGCAATTATATATTAACAACAGAACAAATCAAACCAACTGTCTTCTTTTTCTTTATACAAATTAGCACACTTAAGGAAAAAAAGAAAAGGTCAAGTAATGCATCAAAATGAGCTATAAACGGTTATGAATCATATACAAATAAATCAAGAACACCAAAAAAATCTCTAGTTTACACAACTGAAGAAACTCAACACCAAAATTTAGCTATACTGTAACCAAGGCTCTATCTTGTAACAAAGCTTCTGCTGCTTTTTTGCCAGAAACCAAAGCTCCATCAAAAGTAGCACTAGTCACATAATCTCCACAAATATACAAGCCTGGTTTTATTTTCGGGTTCTTCGTCAAGTTGGTGGGTGGGCATTGGTTCGGTTGGGCAAACCCGATCCGGTACATTCTCAAGTAACTCCAAGACCCAACTACCGACTGCCCGAACCAGCCCGAAAGCTCCTTCACGACCTGATCCACCAAATCCTCATCCGCCACGTCACCATATAGCCCCACAAGCGACACAGAAACCAGTGCCTTTCCTGCCGGAGCATAAGAGGGAGCAACATTAGTGGCGAAGAACATGTTATTGATTATCCCTTTATCCGTCCCGTTAAGAAGCAGAACCGGGTCCCGAACCGGAACTTTGTCTTGGTCAGCTGAAAAATACAAACAAACGGTGCTCCGAACCGGTTGTCGAACCTCAGCTGTTTTTTCTCCAGCCATTTTCCCCGCCAATAACTTAACTGCCTCAGGCTCTTCAACTGCCACTATTATCCCAAATTCACTTTCCAAAATTTCTCCATTTAGTAATTTCACCCTTATTCTTGAGCTCGAATTCGATTCTGAATCAACGGAAACGACTGGTGAATTCAACAGTATCGAATTCGACGGCAATTTCGCCGCCAATTGTTCCGGAATCGCAGCAATGCCCTTCGCCGGAAGTGTGTTGTCACCTAGAGCTAGGCACTTGAAGATGAAATTGAACAGCCGCGACGTCGTTTCAAGCTCTCTATCGAAGAAAATCCCGCCAAAAAAAGGTCGAAAAAACCTATCTAATATTGCATCCGAAAAACCGATCTTTTTCAGTAAATCAATAGTAGTAACTTCTTCAGCATTCAATATCTCATCATCTCCTTGAGTCAAAACTTTTAATCTAGTCAATCCGATAAGTAATTTATCCACAACTGTACCGATTGGGTTAGTTAGAGATTGCAGAGAATCGGAGAAGTGACGGAGAGGGTCAGCAACGGTGTTGAAGCGACCACCGTAGTAAACCTGAGCCCCAGAGTAGAATTTTCTGAGGTCTAAGGCGTCATAGTCAAGGATTTTTCGAGCTTCAGGGTAACCAGTAATGAAAATCTGGAAACCACGATCGAGGATATAACCGTCGACTACGTCAGAGCGAACACGGCCGCCAACGGCGTCAGAAGCTTCGAGAAGTAGAAATGGGACATTATCGGCTTGAAGCCGAGTTGCAGCTGCTAAGCCAGCTAAGCCACCGCCAATAACAATGACTCCGGTTGTTTTAGGCTGAGGGGGTGAGGTTTGATTGGATAATGGCGAGTTCAGGGATATCTGTGAAGAAGCATTCGGCGGTTTAGGGAGTCGAAAGCGGTGGCGCGTGGAGATGAGAAGGTTTGAGGAGGGGAGAGAGTGAGTGGCGGGGAGACAGAGACACGGCGGCATTTAGGATAACGGAAACGTAAGGGACAGTTGCTATTTTGCTAATGTGGATTACGTTGGTTGTATTCTATCCATTTGGTGGGGCTGGATTCTCTGCTTCAAGGCATAGGCAGCTATCCAGTTCCTTTTTTTTTTTTTTTAGGAGAAAAAAAAGATTCTACGACAAATTCCATCAAGAAATATTGAAGAGAAGGATAAGGTGGATAGCAAGAATTGAATTTCTTTTATTTTTTTGGTTCCCCTAATATATTTTAGTCGTAAAATTGGTACACATTTTTAAAATCAGGAACTATGTTACATAGTTAACATATTCGAATTCATGTCGAAAAAAGAACATATTCGTTTTCTTGATACATCAATTCAAATTGTGATTAAACATTACTACCACCAAGTTATTTTACGACAACAAAGATGAAACGTGAACCACGCACAATATGCCTCGCAATAGGCATTTATTGACATTCATTTTGAAATTAAACGCAATATACTCATTTAGAAAGTACTCTTTAATCTTTTTGTTTTGTGGCAAGGTAATGAGAAGTAGCTTTCTTTGACCAACTGAATCTACAAGACTTTTATGAACACTATGCATTTTCTAATTCCTTCTCTCTATAACGTTCTTTATTGGGAAGCATTTAAATGGTTCAACATGTCCAAACTGATGACCCACCAAATATAAAATCAGTGGTTACTCAACAGAAATAAAGCATTTATAGGACAGATAGGCTCCATTTGTTGAAGTGTAAGGCGCTTTCATTTCAGATTTTTCTGTCTTTTAATTTTCCTGCACGCAAGAAATAAGTCTGTAGATGTAGTTTTGTCTTCTTGAATAAACAAGTAATTTCACTGCGAACCACTTGCTGCATAAATGTTAGCTCTCCACTATTCGTTATGCCATCTATAACACTGATTTGAATTTTTCAAACATCAATAAAGGCACCAGACCTGCATTCCCAACTTGGGCTATAAATGTTAAAAATTAAAACTCCCTAAATTATTTTTTTGGGGGGGTGGGGGTTACTGTTACTCTGTTAGTTCATAAGACAACCAATAACCATTGGTATAACAACCATAATTTAATCAAGTAAATAGATCGAGGCAACCCACCGATGTATTTACAGGACCAAACAAGGACCTTGATCAAGTCAAGCACTAAAACAAAGAAAGGCCACGAAAGCACAAAAACAGGAAGAGTTTTCAGCCCTCTAATGTATAGCAGTTCCAAAAGTCAGCTGAAAAGGTACATAACTAACTTTTATAAAGTTGCAAAAGTCAAGGGAAAGTCTAACAATTGTTGATGAAATTCAACAATCATGGACCAAGCTCAATATCTTGCAATTGGCACAGCCAGCCCAAACAAATATCTCATATATCTACTGGCTACAGGCCTGCCAAGTTGAGACTTGAATAAAAATAATATTTTTGTACTGCAACTACCAAATTTAGGTATGACTTTATGCAGAGGTGTAATTAAAAAGATCAGCAGCAGAATGTTTGGTGCATGAACATTCCTGGAATGAAGATATTTTGGCCGACCAGTTAATTCTTTCCTCCTTAATTGAGAAAAATCACCCACTTATTAAACATATTCATTTCAATACTTCAACTAAAGTTTTTGTCTATACAGAGAAACACAAGCAGGTTACAATTTACAATAGGCATAGGATTCCACACAGAGATTAGACTAGTCAATTTTGGTCAGCCAAATACTGTTCTTGAGATTAAACTAGTCAATTTTGGTCAGCCAAATACTGTTCTTGAGATATGTCCTGTTAAGTAATCAGGATCAAGGTAGATCTTATCTTGCACAAGGCGATCGCAAAACAAGAGGCACGCCAATACAGAAGTACTACTTTGTGGAAGTAGAGTACACTATGATTGCTCAAAATTATTTACAGGATGGTAATCAACTACAAGGACCACGCTCAAAGGAGCACATACTCTAATTACATTATATTTCCAGGAAAATTGGTACAAGAGAGGCCAAAAGAAATAGAGAAATCCTACAAGAGAGTATGAAGTAAAAAAAAGCCATGTTATATAATTTACAAGAGTATGGTCACCTACAGGTCCCTTCTGCACAATGGACAAGATCCATGTCTCAACAGCCATGTATCAATGCAGGGTAGGTGAAACATATGATGACATTGTGGTAAACATCTAACAGTCTCTCCTAGTTGTAAGTCCTGGAAACAACGAAACAACAAACAGTGTTCAGAATCAATTAAGTAAATTCAATAACAGACAGAGGAAGAGCAAACAAAAGGTACAAGTGTGTTTTACCTGTAGACAGACTGAACAGGAGACTCTCTCTCCAGAACCATCCATATCATTATCATTTGCAATTATAATCTTAGGGATCTTTTCAACAGAATCTCCAGGTAAACCCTTTGCCCCGCCTGTATCGAAAATGTTAGGTATCTCTTCATATGCAGTTTCAACAGCTCCCATCTGTCCAACAAAAAGCCCGCGTCACAACTGAAGGTAAATCAAGTTTCAGGTAATATTCTATAGGTCAAGCAATGAGGCTGCAACATACCTGACTTTGCACTGCACTTAGCATAGCTGGACCAATCCGCTCACGAACTAGTCTACCGCTTAACAGGCTCGCTATTACATCAATCTGTATGATTCAACAGGTTTATCAGTTAATCATATGCCAATGGATCATAAAACAGAACCTACATTTCTCTCATTCTTTCTTGTATCTTTTTACTTTTTTTTTTTGGGGGTGGAGAGGGGGGACCGAACCTCGCAGTGTGGGTGAAACCACTATGGGGTGGGATACTGGGATACAGATTGGATCTTACCCTATTGGAAAGGAAAATGTTCTCACATAAAGTTATCCCTTTTATGAAGTTAAGTAATTTGTCAGCTAACTTTCAACATTATCAGTGAGAAAGAAGCAATAATGCTTACCAAGTAAAGAACACATCCAATTCCAGATTCATCGGACTGCCATAGCAATAGAGATGACTCAAAGACTTCAAGAGAGAAAACAGCACCAGAGATGGCACCAACTGCAGCACCTCTAACAAATCCACTTTCTGTCTCTTGGCCTATTAAAGCTCCAGTCATTGCTCCTAATAAGGTGCCCACTGCAAAGAACCAAATCCATTCCTTATTAGTTTCACAAAAGAAAATAACTTTTAGAAATTAAAGCAAGTGGTTCCTCTAAAGCATCCTAAACATTTGGAACACAATCACCAAATAAAAAAACCACACAGATATAATTGAGAGAAGGGAGCCAAATATCTCCATCGTATTTTGAATAGAATTGGCAAATACTGACTTAAAAGGCCAAAAAATGTCCATTTTCAGATTTTTTTATACCCTAATTTTAAGTCACGAGACAAAATTAACAAGGACACCAAATTGTAAGCCATCAAATGGGATGCACAATTTGGGGAAAATCATCTATAACCCACACAGCAGAAAGAGGAACATACACAATCAAATAAAATAAATAAGAATGAAACTAAAACTCACCTAGTGCGAAGAAGAAGGTGAAGATTGCAGAGAAAACATTGCCAACGATTGTAGAGACGGCAAGGCAGAAACAATCTTTTGCCCTATCAACCAAATCCACGATTGAAAAAGAAGAAAGAGAGGATGATAACGATGAAGGTAAAGCACGAGATGGGTATGCGTAAAACTCCATCTTTTTTGTTCGATTCAAGAAAACTCTTTGGGGGTTTGTGATACTGCTATATACACAGATATCAATATGTAGTCTTTTGAAAGTAGCGTTGTATATATATATATAAAGAAAAAAGGGGTATATATTATATATTATAAATAAAAAGAGAAGAAGTTAAGAGGAAGGTGTAATCTTAGTTGCTAAGCCAAAGGCGAAAAGAACCCACACAAACCTGCTCGCATTTATAGCTTCCTTTCTTTTTCTCTCTCTCTCTTTCTCACGCTGACATATATTTATATATAATGTAAATAATAAAAGGGAAAGTGAAAAATATATGATTGGGATATTTGGCTTCTTTTGCAAAACAATTCAAAGGCCACTAGCGAAAGTGAAGCTTCTTTTTTGACAAAAGAAAATTATTTTTTTGTCTTTGTTTGAGTTTGAGTGTTTATGTGATCCACGAATTGAAATCACAAGACAAAGTTTCAGGTCATCTCCGTGTTCTTCTTTGTAACAAGGAGAAATGGTCTGCGTTGGGATGTCATGTTGCGGAGGCTGCCTTGTATAGAATTCTCAATTCCTTTTTGATTTATTATAGCAACCTCTAGTCATATAAAATATTATGGATAATGATATGCGGAATTAGTAATCTAAAAATATTTATAATAACTAAAAAAATTATATTGATACTGTATAATGGTGGTTAAAAATAATAATTACTCATTCATATTATCCAATAAAAGATAGGTTGGATAATAAACTTTATAAAATGAATCAAATTCATACTATCCACTTAAAATAAATACTTAATGGATAATTAATCGGTTTGAATTTTATATTTGTAAAGATTCAAATTGGGGGTTCCTTAAATTTGCGAGACTATAAATTCTCCCAAAAGTGATCACATTCAAGAAGCAATGGACAATATATGTATTCATATTATGTAGAATGACACTGGGTAGCCACTCTAAAGGGAAGCTATTTAGGAATTAGCCAGTGTGACATGAATTTCAGCTTTTCAGTTCAATTTTTTAGGACAAAAATGTCCTAAGTTGTTTTGAAATTATGATTTTTAGTTTAAAATTTCAAAACAAAATAACTACTGGCTAATTTCTAAATTGCATATCTGAGAATGGCTACATGTGCATTTGCCCCTCATATTATCAACCGGCTAACCAATTTTCTATCCGTATTAAATAAGAACAAACGAGATATTTTATCTGTTTTTATATTATCCATTTTTTATCTGCCCATATCTGATCTGACACACTCGTTTCCACCCCTAGTTGTGTATTCTTTGCACTGATAGATTATGAGTATATTTCATATGATATTTTTAAAAGATAAACAATTACAATACCTGTGCGGTGAAACACCACGTCATAGAGGTTGCCTATCGTGACATGTAGGAAAAAAAACTTGTTGCGCTTTTTTATTAATACAATAATTCAAATTGAATGGCATATTCTACCAAAAAACAAAAACAAAAACAAAAAACTCTGAATAAGTAGTTTTTTTATCCAGTTCTCATTCCCTTTTTGGCTTTTGAATTTATTTATTTATTTTTATTTTTTTTATTTTTTTTTTGCAGATAAAAATTGGGAGTATTAAAGGAAGTGGTGGTTTGGTGAAGGGTGGATAGATCACAGTGTATTTTATAGAAGATTTACGCAGAGATATTTTTCGGGGAGGGACAAGGAGTGTGCACTCGGAACACAAGAAATAACTAGTAGGGGTGTCAATGGATATTCAAAAACCGACTAAACCGACTAAACCGACCGAATCGTACCGCACCGAACCGATTTTTAGGTTTCTTTTTAAGAAACCGTAGGTTTTATATAAATATATAACCGCACCGATAATTAGGGTAGGTTTTTATTTTATAAAAATAAACCAAAAAAATATCGAACCGTACCGAATAAATTTTACATGTAGAAAATATATTTATTTAGTAAGTTTAAAAATAATAATGCATTAAATTTTCTTTGAGCCTTGGAATTATGAAAACTATTACAAGCCAACAAGTAATTAAACTCAAAATACTAATTCCTAAAATCTATTATGCTACTTCTACTTAAACTAAGTTATTTCAAGTATCTTTATTAGCAAGACACAAAGTATTCTAGCGATTATGAGTAGCAAACTACAATGTATTAAATATGTTTCCTTTCATATAATTTAGATTTATCTTTTTGAATATTTAATCTTCTATAGACTTTATTCTTGAGTCCCAACTTGGTATATCTTTTAACTCGTGTGATTAATATTTTCTTTGCCTTTGTTTGATTTCTTTTACGCTGTTATAGAATAGTTGATGGATCTACACTCTAGCCATCTTTTTTTTTAATTCATCACCCTTTAAACAATTAAAATGTCTAGAGAGTTTTGTTAAGCCCTATAAAAGAACGTATGTTATTGCAATTCTACTTCTACTGGTGAATTTTACATGATATTAAAAAAAATATCGAAAATTAACCGAACCTTACCGGTACCGAAGAGAAACCGACATGATTGGGACGGTTTCGTAAAGTCTAATTTTGGTTATACATAATAGAATAACCGAAAATTTGGTATGGAACAAATTTTATAAAATAACCGGCCGAACCGAACTATTGACACCCCTAATAACTAGTCCAAAAATTTAATTTTGTATGACTAGTCCTTGTCTTAATTAATTATCATATTTGAACAGCTCAAGTATAATGACGCTCTTAAAAAAATTAAGTTGGTGAATTTGGATGATACTAGTTTTAGTGTACGTGCGTTGCACGTATGCATCACGTTAATCAATATAAAATATATATAAATTATTAAAAAATAGCAATGGAGGTAAAACTAAACGCAATATATGTTTAAATGATGAAAAAAATATTACTACATTGATATAATATATAGCTGAATTCAACATTTTCCGAGTGAAGTTAGTGTAATTAGTTCTATGGTATTTATAGCTATAAATATTTTATTATATTAGATAAAAAATATTCTATGTTATTATATATCATCCAACATCTCTTTGTAAACTTTACGTTCATAATGTCATTATACAAAAAAATAGTTCTCCATTCAAAGTTAATCAAAATTATAGCCAAATGAACCTCTTCTTGTGTAAAAAAAAGTTACCTGAATTCTTATTGATTTAAGTCTAAATTTACTTCATTGTATGTTCATCCAATACCAAATAATAGTCAATACCATCCTAAACTCACTCCGGATGTACTCTGCTAATAACAATTTTGAATTTCAAGAGTTCACAATGTTGAGGTCAATTTTTCAAAATTATCAGAGGCTGAGGGGTGAGGAGATGACAAATTTATAGTTATTTCAAGAATTCCAAATACATTAGTTTAACTTATGTTTAAAATATTAACTATAGTTGCACATTCACATAGTATGGTGGTAGCTTAATTTATTTCTAAATTAACACCGTATTAGTTCAGACTTCTAGAAATTTAAAGTTAAGATTAAATCAAAACTCTTAAAAATTTAATAGGAAAAAGCGAACATACATTGCCGATGGATGTTCCATATTTTAGGCAATCAATTATTGGCAATTTGGAGAAAAACAAATACTATTATATACCTTAGAGGCTAAGAATTAAAAAAAACTTTAATGGTCACGTACTAAATCCCAAAAGGATATTTATAAAAACTGGTCAAATAAGGAAAAAAATAATAAAGTAAATTTTAATTGAATTTGAAAACCTAAATATTAGGATTTTCTTAAATAAATTTTTAGTTGATTTTGAAGTCCTAAATATTCGAAAAATAATTAAATGACTATTTTGTTTGGTGTGAAATTAATTTTTAAAGGATAAAAAAGGGGAACGATATTTCGATAGGGACTTTATAGTATAGATATAGATGAATTTAGGCTTGTATAATTTTTTATTCTTAAATATGATATTGAATAATTATTTTGGGTGCCTAATTGAACATGAATTAATTACTTTATATGATTAAATAAGAATACTTAAAATACATAATTAATTATTCTACATTGAAATAATTTTACTTAGAAGTTACTGTATTAAATAATTTTAATTTAATGTATGTGATTTTATGTCTCCATTTTTATATTTTTAATTAGTAATTAATTGAAGTCGCCATCGTTCTCATCTTGATTTTATACGTATTGCACAAAGGATGTATTGTCTATTAGTACAATTTACGTAAGGTAAAATATTTATTGATTTTAAATTCCTAAATATTAGTACTTCCTACCTATTTTAATAGGGAAAGATTTAATATCAAAATTTTTAGTTGATTTCAAAATCCTAAACAGTTGGAAACTAACCAAAGTTACAAATTTGTCCATTGTAAAAGTTATTTTTTAAGGGTAAAAGATGAACGATATTTACTATTTTCTGGCTGTGCAATATAATAGAAATAAATTATATATATTTTATCTAAGAGAAATAATTTGGTACATGTTTTTTTTTCTTTTTCCTATTCACACCCTCGTCCTCCCTTTCTTTTAGCCAAACGTATATTAAAAAAGACTCCTAAGTAAAAGGATTGAATGTAATGGATTACAGTCAAATCTCTCTATAACAGCCTCATTTGTTCTGAATTTTTTTGGATGATATAGTGAAGTGCCGTTATAGAGGACATATATTATAACATAATATAATATTCGGTTCCAAGAATAACTCAGCTTTAATAGTAAATGACTATTATATAAGGATGATGTTAGAGAGAGGTCTGACGGTATAGCCTAAAATATATATGAATACTTAACGAAACTTTTGCCTAATATATTTATAGAAAATTTAATTGGTTAATGTTTAAAAAAAAGACTCCTATTGCTAAAAGGATTCCAAAGTGCTCATACTTTTCCTAATATAACTTCAGGAATTGAAAGTGTTCCATCAGAGGTTTTTACATGCAGACGAAGCGTACAAAACATTGTGTTTTTCCGAAGCTATTTTTTTTTTTTACATATATGTTATATTATATAGCTCAAATAAGGAAAGATTTGGTACACAATCTTTAATTGATTTTGGAGTCCTAAATATTAGGGAATGAATTAAAACTATTTTTAAATATTAAAAAAATAATTAAATTACTATTTTGTCCAGTGTAAAATTAAATTTTTAAGGGTAAAAAAGGCGAACGACATTTCGCTAAGGATCTTCGTGCTTTTAATATAGTATAGATAATTATTAATATACTATAAAAGATAAGTCTAACCCTAATAGAACTTTTGATATTTCGCTTTTCAGCCTGTTTAGCTTTTGTGTCAAAAGAAAGAAAAGGGTAAATCGGAATCTTCTAAATAAGGATAAGTGTTTAGGAAAATGAATTACAGACACTTTCCGGTATTTAAGTTTCAGAAAGATTGAAGACATTATAACTTTTGGGGAAAGAGTATTAGTACCAATAGTAGGAATATTTTTTAAATATTATTTAGTTAGGTTAACTTATGCAATCTCTTGTATTTTTATATCTACTTGAACCTATCTCTATAAATAATAATCACGTGCATACATCATAGTTAGACATGGTAAGGTCGGAGATAATGGTTCAAAATAACACTTCACAATTTAAATAGAAGAAAGTCATCCTATAAAGATTTCATATATGTTATATTTAACTCACTACTAAAAATTAAAATAAATTAAAATTAATATTTAAAAACTGACTGATGTCGATCGATAATTTTATTTTTTGAAAACCGATCGATATCGGTAGATTATTTTTGCACGAAAATGTGACTAAAGAGTATAAATAAATTTTAAAAAATTAAATCAAAAATCACCAATGATCTAGCGGTAGAATAGTATCCTGCCACAGTACAGATCTCGATTCGATTTTCAAATGATTTATGTTTTCATTATATACTTTTAAAAAATGACCGACTCCGATCGGTTTAAACTGACCGAAGTTGGTCAATTTTTTTGATCGATTTTTTTTGGTCGGTTGTGGAATTTAATTGACATAACGAAATCGATTTCTACAGACCGCACAATTATTGGCCGCCACGAAGCAGTGAATTTTAATTTCGATAGATTTTTACCAATTACCGTCCAACATCAATCGGTTTTTGCCCTTTTTTTAATAGTGTAATTCTCTTACATGAAAATTAAATATTTCCTGGGAGATTAAACATATCTATAAAATTTATTATGAGCTGCAAAATCAATTGCCCCGTAAGGTAATAAGGAGGCAAACATATATATAAAATACATTTATCGACATCAAACTAAATATTTTCCGTATATTTAATTACATGTTGACTAGTGGGAGGGTTCGGAATGGGAGAAACTTGCCCTCTCGGGTATGACATTTGCATTCTAATAAAGAAAAAAAAAGGGACATTGGACTTATCTCTAAAATGCATAGTTATTTTGGGCTGCAGTTTGTTTTTCTTTTGGACAGATCAAATGTTGACATAACCATTATCAAACTAATAAAAGATGTTGATGATTAACTAATTGACGGCATGCATCAAATTATATGTAAGAAAAAGAAAAGAAAAAAAACACCTCGACGTAAGTATAAACAAAAGTCTTACCTGCCAACTATATTTTTTAGCTTTTTCCTACGGAAACAAAGGGAAAAAAAAAGATCTCTCAAGTCAATGGTTGATCAATTTTATTTAAAAATACGAAATACTTGAATAAAAGTCAGATATGCAGAGTTCTAAAATAGTAGTAGTAGTAAATAGTTGATGGCAGAATTTGCGGCCATAACAGTGGACGAAAGGTTCAACTTATTAAAGCAGCTTTCAACTTATGATATAATCAGCACGCTCTGTTTGTTAACTAAAAAAGAGTTTAAGTTGCATATGCATTAACAATGTAAACAATATTTACATAATTAAACTATTAAAAAATTTAAAGTTAACTTTAATGCTTAATTTACTTTACAAGTCAACAACTCCAAAACTTGATAAATGGACTGTTATACAGTGTAACGATGGACCAATCATTAATTAAACTTAAAAACGTCGTGCTTTCGTACCTATATATATATATATATTATATACACACTAGTAAAAGTTACGTATCTTACCGGAGAAATGGATAGAGGTACATCATTTGACTGTTTTAAATGGACGTGTTTGATAGATAAAAGTCATTTTATAAGAAAATACTTTCATTAAAAAAAATCATTTTTTGAATTCTAGTTACCAAAAAGTATGTGGAAAACATTTTTTATCAAGGGGCAAAAATTATTTTCCTCACCTATGGACGGTTGTTATTTTAGTTATAAATATTTTAACTTTTAATTGCATTTTATTTATTAAACTAGATATTATTATCAAAAGCCATAATAGTTTTTAAAAATCATTAAATCAGAGAGCAAAAATGATCATTCAACTTAAGACCAGTCTTATTTAGCAACTATTGCAACAAAAAGAAAAGAGTATTAAATGTTTGGAAGATTGAGCGCCACATCATACCTTCACCTGGTTTCATGGGATACGGTCTAAAATTTACGTGGCTACTTGGGGTCTGCGTGTCATTAACATTCATACTCCTCAAAATGGACAAGTAACACAAGAAATATTCCCATTTATTTTTACTTGTTCCCTATATTAAAAATATATTTTTATTTTTATTTATTTATTATCATAAATCAATAGAAACAGATCATTGATAAACTGTAGCAGAAACGGTTAAGACATAATAGATAATGTTGAACATAAATGCTATTATTATTATTATTATTATTATTATTATTATTACCAATTATAAAATATATATTTATTTATTTTTAAAGAAAGTGCAAAGTCAAAAGCAAACGACTAAAAATAAAATGAGGGAGTATAATTAAAGCAACTGGTGATTTGGTTTTAATTGCTCCCTTACCCTTAAGGTGCTTAACGTGTAAGTAATTTTAAACAACCACTTTAATAAATTCTTAAGACACCCATTTGGCTCATTATGAAAGCTATAGTCCTCCCTTTTCCCAGTACGTTCATTCTCCATTTCTTAAAGGAGAGCATATCCTAATGTAAAGCATTATTTTGTTATTCTCTCCGTCTCATATTAATCATCATGATTACTAAAAATAGTTATTTTAAATTATTTATCATTTTAGAAGTTCAAGATAAAATTGATTATTTTTTTCATTTTTTACCCTTAATAATAATTATTTTTGAAAATGGAGATTATACATAAATAGAATAAATATTCAATGAAAAGAGATTTTATCTTAAGTCATAAATAATGTAAAAAAGTTTAATCCCTTTCCAAATTAATGTTTCATAAGGGGCGTATAAAAGAAAAATACAACAGAAAATATGAGACACATGGAGTACCTAAAAGTTTGTGGTAAATTTGTATCCCCTGTTTGTTTGAACAAAATCTCCACTTTAATTGGGTTTTTAGAAGACAAATACAAAATTCAATGTTTCACGAAAATACATTAATCGAACATATATTCCTTTGAAATTCCAAAGTGGCCCAATACAGGGAAACAAATATAATTTCTATTAAACGAAACATTAAAAGCAGAATTGGACAAACAATTCTAGCAATCAAGAAAACTAAAATGCTTCTTTTTAACGCTTGTGATCCAACTCCTAGTAGAAGAAGTCTCTAAAAGGAAACACCCCACCCCCACCCCACCCCCCACAAAAAAAAAAAAGGTTTGAAAAATTGCATGAACGCTTAAACTAAACTTTTACATTTAGGTATTGTTTTGGTTTAGAGACAAGACTAATATTAATACTACATAAATTTTAATACAGTGAGTATTAAACTATCAATGCATGAATTAGTAATGCAAAAATTATATATATATTTAGGGTGTGTTTGGTATGAAGGAAAATATTTTTTAATTTTTTCATGTTTGGTTGGCTTAAATGTTTTGAAAATTGAGTTGTAGTTTAATTAGTTTGTTTGGTTGGATGCGGGAGATTAGGAGCCTTAATTATGTCTAATTCCAGAGTTTTTGGGTTTTTGTTTTTGATTGTACATTCTTGGCTGGTAAATAAAAACCAAAAGAAAAGACAAAGTTTGTTTACGTAGTTAATATTGTGAAGGTTGGTTTGTTATTTTAACTTAAATTTTTATCTGCATATATTACTAATTAATAACGTGTTTCTTATTCTACGTTCTTTTTTTGCATAAAATAATACATGTACATATTCCTATATGCATATATTATTTATGGAAAACAAAACTAACTTTCAAATAAATTAATGCTAACTTTTAAGTGGAGATAAAATTTCCTCAATCCCAAAAAGCTCGTCGATCCAAATGAGTCATTCTTCTGGTCTCTCTTTGCTTCCTACCTCGAAACTGGCTCACAACACAACGCCCCTTTGCTTCGTGTGAAGTACAGTTCACCACAATGCAACGGAGGAATAACCGTGATACGAAGTTCCTTATCTTAGTTGGATCTCATTGGTGCCACCAAAACAATAGATAGGCGGCGAATAAGTGATGTTTAAGATTTTGTTGGTGCACCCATCCTCGACGGAAGAATGAGTGATCTGTTTTCTATGAATAAAGTATTAAATGAAGGAATCAAATTCTAGAATACCACACTGTACAATTCAAGAATTAGTAATAATATTAAGATGAAATATCAATATCAACCAGTAATTAAGGCAGGCCATCTTAATCTATTACGTCACTTTCATTATATATCATGTTACAACTCCTCAGAATTCCACCTTAAGAATGTTAACATGCAATAACAGCTTAATTACTTGTTTGTTGTAAATTTATTAATGTGGTAGCTAGGGCATGCATGTAAGAAAATAATGGTTCTTCCTAGAAATAAATACTGATAATTCTAGTAAGTTTTGTACATGGTTTGTCTTAACCACGAAGGAAAGCGATTAATGTTGATTCTATTTTTGAGTGGCCATCAAACTGTTCCCATAAATTCATTTTCATGGGGTCCAAGCAAATTAAATTCATACATTTGAAACTGAATTCTAAGCTAATGAAACAACGGCATGAAGAAATCCATCCCATTGGCTCTCTCTTTATTTCTTTCTTAGGTTTTATTATATACATTAACCGTGTAAAAATTGTACGATATTGCTAGTTGTAAGTGTGATTTAACAGCAGTTTTTTTATAACAAGTATTGCTTTATCTTTCGAGTTATTATACCAAGTTTGATACAGAGAGCTACTTGTTGTATTAGGTCAATTTAATTTAATAGTATAAAAAATTCTTTCATTCATCGATACTATCATAATAAGAGATACAAATAAAGTTCCTTTTATTTTATAGTGCGGTTTGATCCCTACCAACCAAGCAAGCATAGAATTAATCACAGATAGCTACTTTCACTATAGTCCTTCACGCATTCAACTAGTACCTCTTGATCTCAACCTGATAATCTTTATCACCAGTGGATCATCGCAACATTTTTTATAAGTGTGTCATTATTTTTAGTAAAAGAATCGTAACAGTCAAAAAATATTTTGCAGAGCCAAAGAAGTTCGAACCCAAAACCTCTCACATAATACTTGAAGCTAACAATCACTAGACTACTGAGATATTTTGTTGCAAATAATGTCATTTTTAATAGTTTTATCTTGTATTTCTGTTTAACTTATTATTTTTATATATATAAATAATAAAAATTTCGATGAAGCGGTGTCCTGTGACACCGCTTGCCACCATGTAAATACGCCCCTGTTTATCACTTAGATTTAAAGCCACAGTAGTAATACACCAACTATTCTTCCTAAAAAAGACTCTCTTTAATGTTAGGATTGAAATAACAAAAAGTTGTGCGAAAGGTGACAAAGTAATCCTTGGCAATAATAATTCAGACAATAAAGAAAATTATACTAAAAAAATACATACTACTTTATATGATTTTGGTCAATTAACTTACATCAATCTACTTATAATATAAGAGAGAAAAAAATTGGGAAAATGCACAAGTACTCCCCTCACCTATACCCGAATTTCCAACTATACACTTTTTCTTTGCGGGAATTCTATTAACCCCCTAAACTTATTTTAATGAAATTATTTGCACCCTTAACGCTCACTACAAAACTCTTGGTAAGTGGTGAGCTACACGCACCCCCACATGTATTTTTAGTACTTTTTTTTTATTCTTTCTTCTTTTTCTTATTTCTTATTATTCTCATTTTTTTTGGTTATTTCATTCTCTTTCTTTTTGTTTTGGTCACAAGCGACATAAAATTATGGTCGTCGGAATTTCACAAACACTATTTGTTCCGGTGAATTTTTTTTCCGGCGATAGATATTTTTCCCGATCTAAGTGTGTTTTGTTTTATATATATATAAATTTTTCTTGAAAGTGTAATTTATGTGTGGGGGAAAGAGCAAAAAAAAAATGAATATAAGCTGGAAAAAAAAATTCAGTTAAAATTTTAATACATCATTTTTTTCCCGGCATGGGAAGGTTTTCTGATGATAAATTTTTTCTCCCAAATCTGAGTGTATTTTGCTTTGCTTATGAATGGATCTTTTTGAGTGTTTAATTTGTGTGTGAAAAGAAAAAATGGAAGAAAAACGGTTAGACAAAGTCGCCAGTGAATGAATATCTGCCGAAATTAGAGAAGAAACGAAAAAAAACGTAAAAGAAAAAAGACAAAGAAAAAGGAAATGGAAAAGGAAAACAAATGTAAAAAAGAATAAAAAAAATAATCTTAAAATCGTTTTTTCTTGCAAAGGAGAGTGAAATACACACACTCTGCCACGTCAACATTAAGTGTGCAAATAATTTCATTTAAAATAAGTTTAGGAGGTAATAGGATTCTCGCAAAGAAAAAGTATGTAGTTGGGAATACGGATATAGGTCAGGGGGGTACTTATGCATTTTTCCAAAAATATTTATCGTGGGAATAAATGCTCACTAAATTGTGATGTTATATATTGTTATTGTATATGAATGAGAAATACTCAATTTATAGCATTTTTTTTCAAGAAAGGGATCGGTCAAATATGGAAGATATCTATATTTTTTTAGGAAAAGTAAAATTAATTATGGTATACTATTTGTCTTTCTTTCAAGAAAAAATAAAATCCAGATATAATATGAAAAAAATTCTAACATTTGACTCGTATTTTTTCTTTTCTTTTTGGCCTTATTTCTTTCTTTTTAATTTGCATGCATCCTTATAAGCTTTAATTTCTCTCTTGACAAGGGCATCGAAATTTTTGAATCCCATTTTTTTGGTTTGCTAGTAATTTTGCACTATTTGTAGAAGTAAGAAATCAATTGAATGCAATTCTAGCAGAAGATTGTACAGACTACAAATTAATGATGGATTTGGTTGGCAAGAGGCTAAAACTGATTACCTATTTGCCAGGGAGAGTTTATTTGCCATTACAATTCAACTGAGTATGTTAAAAGAGCATCCACTGGTTTCTTTTTCCAGAATTTTCACGTGAAATATCATTAACTATTATTATGGGCGGCTAGACCAAAGAGTCAGTCGTACAGTAATCATTAATAGTAATTCTTCTTACTGTCGTTGGAGACTGCTTGACGATATTAAATTGTGAACTGACCATCGAATGAAAAATTGTACACACATCTAGAAATAATCTTAAAAGAAAATTCTAGATTAGTGGAAGGGGGAGGGGGACATGGTCCTTGACTCCTTTGTCCATAGGTAAATCCAGAATTTAAACTTTACGAGTTCTGGATTTTAAAACGATAATTTTTAGTTCTAATAACTCAGTTCTAAATGAAATATTTGTACGTACTTAATAAATTTTTTAACACAAATATATTATTTACGCAAAAATTATTGGGTTTGATTGAATCTGTACTCAAGCTTTTATTACATATTATGTATATATTTATTTGTAGCATTCAATGTCATCTTTCCGATCCCATCGGCCAAAACTGGGTACTGATGATATTTATAATGTGACATAATATAACAATAAAAAAACATCAAAATATCTCACATTTCGTGTTTTTTTTTTTAATTTCTTAAGCTATAAACGTAATTGATATATATATTAATTGAAATAAAATAAAAAACATCAAAATATTTCACTTTTCGTGTTTTTTTAATTTCTTAAGCTATAAACGTATTTGATATGTTAATTGAAATAAAAATAAATCCATTTTTTTGTAGCGGTGATACAAAAAGTCAAATAATGAACCCTTTTCTTGACGTAATGGTAAAAAAAGAAGAAGAAAAACTCTTGATCTAGTATATGTTCTACAGTTCTAGGTTTTCCAGAAATTTCAAGCTTGATAATTGGATTGGAGATTGTCACTTTCGCATTTGATTTTCCTCTAAATCCAAGATCTTCCTCTTCACACATTTGCTCTATTATTTTATTAACATTGGTCTGCTCTATATGTTTAAGTATTAAAATGTACTATCTAGCAGCTTATAATTTCCTTGTATATAATATTCCCGAAGAAATTTTGGACTCCTACTGGATTTGTCCAGACTGCTATGAGCTGTGTTTGAATCTCTAGAGATACCATTAATTGTTATTTTCTCTGCCTATTTGGTGGGAAGCTAGAAATAGAATGTGACCAAAAATTGTGTTCCGTTAATATTTAAAAGTTTCTCCAATTCTTATTTCCAACAGCTATCTATCTTTCAGTTCTTTTTTTTTTTAGCAAATATTTAAGGAACCTGCAGAAAATGCATGGTCCTGTCTAGGGTTGTTCATGGTTCGGTTTGGATTGGATTTTCCCTAAAAAGAAACCAAACCAAGTAAGTCGGTTTTTCAAATAGTTGAACCAAACCAAACCAATTAAGTCGTTTTTTTCTTGATTCGGTTTATGTCGGTTTTATCGGTTATTTGTCGATTTTTTCTTAAATATAAGACATACACTACCAAACACATATTTCGGCGACCACATTTTCAACATAACACTATCAAATCAATTGCCGTTTGAGAAATCTATTATTTACCAAGATATATTGATGATAATTGAATCAAATAGTGATGAATAATTTAAGGACTCAATTAAAAATATATTATTTTTAACATGAAATAGATTCTTACACTTAACAAAAGAAAATTACCAATTAAACTAGAATGTAAAGGTAAAGAACTGTACTAAAAGTGCAAACGGTTAATATTTAAAGACCTATACTAAAAGTGCAAACGATTAACATTTACTATAAAATTATTGAAACTTTGTATAAAAGTATACATATATATAGGTGTAATAATAAATTTAAAATAGCTACTCCTATATTCGGTTTGGTTCGTTTTTTTTTATTAAAACCAAAACCAAACCAAATTTGATCGGTTTTTAAATTTCAAAACCAAAACTAAACCAAACCAAAAAGTATCGATTTTTCTGGTTGGTTTGATTTTCGGTTTCATTTGGGTTTTCGGATTTTTATGAACACCCCTAGTTCTGACCATATGTCCGCAAGCTAAATATAATTGGGAATTATTATTGATGTATTTTGAGGGGGGAAAAGTTAATTTATTTATTCTCATGGAGTATAGCATGGGCGGCATAATTAAACTGATTTTTCCTCTTGCTTCGTTTTGTTTAATGATTTTGATCATCAAAAGCATCACCATACATTGCTAGTGTGTGTTTCGTATTGAGTGTCAGTTGTTAAATATTTTCTTAATCATTTTTTTAACAATTTTTATTTGGGGTTGATGATCTCGCCCAACTATGCTTTATAAAAAGGACACTCGGACATTACAAATATAATCTGAGTATTTAGCCCAGAGTCGAACCCACAAGGAATTAACCTATCAATTACTTTTGTTAGACTTACTAAATTCTACGGAATCAACTTCCCAAAAACGGTAAATAATAATTGAGGGTATTTCTACTAACTAATCATGAAAGTAAATTAGCAACCGAAAACTAACTATGATTAAGTTGTAAACAATTCAGAGAAGGTTCTAAGGTTATGATTTTCCCTATTGATGGAATCCCTTCCGGTTATGTTTCACATAGATTCACCAAATAGTCTCTATCAATCATGAGCACTCTTATTACCGTAAATCTCTCCCGAGTAATCACGACAATTTACTAGACGCACTCTCCCGAGTTACGCTAGCTGGCTTTATTAGCAGCTCACTTTAGATTGCACCCAAGGTTTCGTTATCCCTAATGCCGCCTTTAAACCCTCAGTTATTGATCCCTCATATACTTTGGGAGTGGTGTTGTTCAACAATTACCTAAATATTCACTCTCTCCCGAGTTATGCATACTAAATAGGCACAGCTAATTGAGGATCCTATCAATTAACTACAACAAGAATGTAGTTGAGCAAATAGAGATTAAACTGGGCAAACTATATTAACATAACAAGAAGTTCACCCTTCAATAGGTTCCATCAAAACCCTAGACTAGGAAATTAGCTACGCATGACAAAACAAGATAAAACTACTAAATTATTCATGATGGGTAATTGCAAAAATAAAGAGAAGATAGAAGAACTCTAATATTTTGTTACTCTTCTCACACTTGTTCTTGCCTCCAAAGTAGTCTAAAAACAAGCTTCCACATGTCTTGGGCGAGCTTCTAAAGTTTATAAGGGTTTGGAACAAGTTTTCCCCGAGTTACACTTTGGTCCCCAAATTTCTGGCACGTGAACTGTTCACCGCGGTTGCGGCAAGACCGCAGTGAACGCTGAACATTCTGCCTCGAGTACTTGATCTGCCGCGGTTCCACCGCGGTCGCGGTGGAATTCACTCAGTCCATTTTTTTTCTTCTTTATGCTCGGGTACTTCTTAGTTGGACGTTTTCTTCACATTATTGACTCCAAAACACTCCATAATGCTTCCTCACTTAGATTATTCCCTGCGAAGCAAAAGAACACCATTTAAAGTATTTTGTTATCAATTCGCCTATAAAACAACAATAAAGCATGATAATATTAAGGTGTAAATATCATCTATATAGCCTAATATCAGTTGACCCTTGAAAATATAGGAATTTTTGTGGTGAAATGAATCTAATTAAGTAGGTAATAATTGCACAGGGTGCCCTATTTGGTCGCCCCCATTTAACCTATACCATTTTTTTTAAGTTTTAACTTGTACCCACTTTTTAAATAACTTCAACCCCCTTTCTCCTCCTCCCCCCTCCTCCTCCTCCTCCTCCTCCTCCTCCTGTTTCTTCTTCTTCTTCTTCTTCTTCTTCTTCTTCTTCTTCTTCTTCTTCTTCTTCTTCTTCTTCTTCTTCTTCTTCTGCTGCTGTTGGTGCTGCTATGAAACTTTAGTTCATGGGATGATTGCCATAAGTATATTTATCAGATTATTTAAAAATAAATTATAAATAATTACGTAAGTTAATAGACAATAATTTGTGAATATTTTCACGTATGGGAAGTTTAAGGTAACACTTAGTGATTCTTTTTATGATAATTCTGTTCTTTTCACGTTTATTGTTTCCAAAATTTATGATTCAGATACTGTTGACAATCTGATTATTTACCTAGTATGTTAGAAAGCTTTTTCAAAAACTTCAGCTTATATAGTGCTGAAATTTTTACAAATGAACTAAATAACTTCAGCATCTTCTGCTGAAGTTTTTGAAAATGCTTTATGACAAAATTAATGAACTCAGGACAAAAAAACTTCAGCTTATTTAGTGGTGAAGTTTTTACAAATGAACTAATCAATTTCACCATCTTCTACTGATGTTTTTGAAAAAGCTTATCCAGGACAAAAAAAACTTCAGCTTATTTAGTGCTGAAGTTTTTATAAATGAATTAAATAACTTCAGCATCTTCTTCTGAAGTTTTTGAAAATGCTTAATAACAAAACTAATGAATCCAGGACAAAAAAACTTCAGTTTATTTAGTGCTGAAGTTTTTATAAATGAACTAAATAACTTCAGCATCTTCTGCTGAAGTTTTTGAAAAAGCTTAATAACAAAACTAATGAATCCAGGACAAAAAAACTTCAACTTAGTTAGTGCAATTACAAACAAAAACTTCAGCAAATAGAGAACAAAACATCAGCTACTATGCTTAGGTTCAGCAATTACAAACAAAAACTTTAGCAAATAGAGAACAAAACTTCAGCCACTATGCTTAAGTTTAGCAATTACAAACAAAAACTTCAGCACACTTGCTACTTCAGGCCCGTCTACTATAATGCTGAAGTTTTGCGTGATTGCCTTTGCTACCTTCAGCCCCATATGCTGAAGTTATGCGAAAAAGTGGGTACGTTTGTAATTTTTTTTGCAAAGAGGGCACAAGTTAAAACGTGACCCAAAAGTAGCTGAACCCAGCCGCATTACATCATTGAATTTAGAGTTAATATGAAAAAGGGGTAGTTGCATTATTAATCAGCAAAATCTTTTGATAGATTTCTGTTCCAGTGTTCTCTTTGCTTAATTTATTTTGTATTTGTTACTAATATACTCTATCCCATAATATCTTCATGGGTAGACACTATCTTGCATTTTCAAGTAGTTGGTGCAACTTGCAGTATTTGAGAATTCCACCCACGATTGGATTAGATAGGCGACCGTTTTCTGTACTTCTCTTTTCTTTTTTAACCTAGAGGAGTCTAGAATATTGTTAGAATTCTGTACTAAGTTGTGGTTGGATTCATTAGTGGCGGAGCTACGAATTTTAATAAGAGCATTCAAAAAATTCTAACCTAAGACCTATCTAAAGCAAGTTATGAACACACTCCTTTATGTCAAGGGGATTAAAAGGTTTATATATATACGAAAAAATTATTTTATCCTGTTTATGCAGTATATTTTCTAGTAAAGTGGATTCTATTGAACTCCCTTCCTTAGCGCCATCGGTTGGATGATGAATGTTTGTATCATTAACAAGAAATTTGAGTTCAAATTTTGAGAAAATAAAACCTTCTGGTCTGGGATGTTTTGATCTTTCAATGAATCTATTTAGTGCAAATCCAAATTAATCGAGTCAATAGGGCTCAAGTGGCCGGTTAAAAAAAATTGTGAATCGTGTGATAGTGCACATGACCATTGAGTGATCGATGCTCAAAGACTATTGTATGGCAAAATATTTTGAGCCGTTTTTATAGGTGCAATAGGGTGGGCGAAGGTGATGTTTGGCTATAATTCCATATTTTTAGTGCATTACTTACCTTACATTTTAGGTGCTTTAATGCTAAACTATATCATATTTGTGCTTAAATGAGTCTATTTTATGTGTAGGTACATTGAAAATAAAATTGGAGCAAAATAAATATTTAAAGTATAAATCATGCTCTAAAACAATAGGAGAGAAGAAAGACAAAGCAAGAATTGAAAGTGGAACGAAAGAAGAAAGAAAGAATTGAAAAGAAAGAAAGAAGAAGTGAAAGTGAAATGAAGCACCAGGTGAGGCAAGAGATTTAGCTCGCAAAAAAGCAGGCGACGCGAGAGACATACCTCGCGTTTGGCAGTGCGCCGAGAGGCTTACAACGAGACCCAACGCACGACAGATCTTGCGTCGCACAGGTTGAGGCGAGGTGAAGCTCGCGTTTTTGCCTCGCGAGGCGAGGCCTGTAGCGAGCATGTTCGGATTTTAAAAGCTTATTTTGTCTCCCTGTTGGGTTTGGACTTGAGCTATTTCGTTTAAGTCTTTTCCCTACACATATATAGTTCATTAAACACCATTTTGAAGTAGTTTTTGCGACCAGAGGCAAGAATAGCACGTGGAACAACCTTTGGGGGAAAGAATCATCGAGTTCTACATTCCTTCATTTTTTCTTTGTAATTTGTTTATGCAAAATACTTGAAAAATTATTACTACAAATATGAGTAGCTAAACTTCTAATCTAGGGTTTGATGGAGCCTATTGAAGGATGCTTTTTCCATTGCGTTTAATATAAATTCGCCATTTACTTTTCTCTACTTGTTCAACTATATTATTGTTGTTGTTGGTTGAAGGCCCCTCAATTGACTGTGCCTATTTAGTGTGTACTGCTCGAGAGAGTACGCATTTAGGTAGTTGTTGAACAACACTACTCCTAACGTATTTGAGAGATCAATACGGAGGGTTTAAAGGCAGGATTAGAGATAACGAAACTTTGGTGCGATCATAGTGAGCGGTAAATTAGTACCAGCTAGCGTAGTTCGAGAGAATACGCCTAGTAAATTGTGGTAGTTGCTCGAGAGAGAGCTACACACTCAAAGTACTCACGATCAGTAGAGAATACTTAGGTGAATTTATAGGAACCGTAGCGGGGGAGATTCCGACAATAGGGGAAATAAAACCCTAGACTTTTCCAATCTTGTCTACAACATTTGATTTGTTAGTAGTAAAATTACAGCTTTTTAATTACCTTCCTTTTAGTTAGTAAACAATCAACTCATTCTTCAATATTTCTGAAGGTTGATTATTTGGATTCTTATGAATCTAATGGTTGTGATTAATAGGTTAATTCCATGTGGGATTCGACTCCGGATTTATAAAGCAGATTATATTTGCAACAACCGTTAGAACTATTAGGAGGCATAGATGGGCGTGATCAAATTTTGGTACCGCCACTGAAGAATTAACGATGTTATTAATTATGGCTAAAAAAATGTTAGAATTCGCAGTATTCAGCTTTCTCGACTTGAAATTCATTATATTGAAACTCTAACATTTGTATTCTTGTGTGTTACAGGTGCATGCCTAAAAGCTCCTCAAGAATTGGTGAATTGTACGAAACATTACTGGACCCTAAGAAAGCTTTCAAGGCACTAAACCAAGCAAACAAGAAAGAAAAACAACAACAGAGCGAATCGATCTAGACATGGGTGACGTAATAGAAAACCCAAACACCAAAAACAATGGGAATGACCCGAACAACCAGGGTATGGTAGCTCTTGTGCCAGAACCAGCCTTGTATGATTAGGCATAACCTACCGCTGAAAATCTGGCAATCGCAATTGCAGTCCCTCAAATACAAGCAGAATCATTTCATATCACAAACAATATGCTACACTTATTGCAGAACAAGGGACTGTTCTCGGGGTCTTACATTGAAGATCCTCAACAGTATCTGAAATTTCCTATCGATATGTGTCACGCAAAGGCAACCAAATATGACACCGGAAGCAATAAGGTTGTTGTTGTTTCCATTCTCGGTGACGGGAGAGGCTCAGACTTGGCTCAATTCACTCCCCATAAACTCCATTACCTTTTGGGAGGAATTAGTCAAGTAGTTTTTGAACAAGTTATACCCACCCAATAAGACTACCAAGCAAGTTGATGAGATATTGAGCTTAAGGCAGAGACCAGCTGAAACATTGCAAGAAACGTGGGAGAGGTTCAAAGGTATGCTGGTTAAGTGCCCACATCATGACATTATAGATTAGGTGTTGGGGCGAAGGTTCTACATGTGATTGGCAGACAGCTTGAAGGCCAATGTGGATGCTTCAGCAGGTGGAGCATTTCTTAGCAAATCATTCTGTCACGACCCGAATTTCCCACCCTCGGGAGTCGTGATGACGCTTACTAATGTGAGCTAGGCAAGCCAAACCTTTGATCTAATTACTTCATTAACCGATTATTTCTTTATAACAAAATATAAGGCGATAATGTGATAACAGCGGAAATTCAAATTTAAGCGGAAGACAACAATAATATATATGAAAACAGTATCTATTACAAATACTTAAGCCTTAACAACCCAAAACCTGGTGTCACAGTGTCACAGACTGTCTAAGATTGCTACATACAAAGCCTAAAGAAATAACAGTACACTGTTTCTAAATAGAAGGAAGATGAAACAGGAAATAGGGATAGAGGGAGACGCCAGGGCCTATGGACGCCTGCAGGTCTATCTTGGATCTCCAGGTGGACTGAAGGTAGCTTCCCCACTATGGTCCAAAAGCTGCTCCGGGATCTGCACATAGTGTAGAGTGTAGTATCAGCACAACCGACCCCATGTGCTGGTAAGTGTCCAGCCTAACCTTGGCGAAGTAGTGACGAGGCTAGGACCAGACTACCAAATAAATCTGTGCAGTTCAAATACATATACAACAGAAAGAAATATAGAAATAACCAGTCAATATGGGAGGGGGAGCATGCTGTGGGGGAGATAACGATTCAAAATAGAAAGACATCAAGCAATGAAAGAAACAATATACTCGGATATCAACAAAGAATCAGAAATCAACAAATGCATGGCATCACCCGTCGTGCTTTTACTCTCGTCCTCATCAAAGCAATCATATAATAAAAATGTACACGGCATCACCCTTCCTGCTTTTACTCTCTTTCCTCACCATATAATCAATATAATCGGCATGGAATGGTACATTATGCGGCACGACATCACCCTTCGTGCTTTACACTCTTTCTTCACAAAACAAACAATGCATGTTATCACCCTTCGTGCTTTAACTCTCTTCCTAACCCAAACAACAATCACAAACAATAGGGCAAGGGAATAAAGGAAGTTGCAATAGGAATCCTGGCAAGAGAGCAACAAGTCAACAATTGAATCCCGGCAAGGGAACAACATGAATAACATCAACATCCCGACAAGGGAGATAACAAATAAATCAATAATAGCATGGCAAGGATGACAACATAATGATATCTTCTCTTTCTCACTTTTACTTCACAATTCACTTCACAACTCGAGCCAATGCTCTAGAGGTTCAATTATCACTTACATTTTCACAATTCGTTATACAACTTGAGCCAACGCTTATCAATGTTTATAGGTCACAATTCCTTCCACAAACTTTATACAACAATTAAAAATTACCACCAAGTCATGAAAGATACAACGAAGTCATGATAATCACAATATAAAGACTCACAGGCATGCTAGACACCAACGTATAGATACTCATCACCATGCCTATACGTCGTACTCAACAATTACCATATAGCAAATAAGACTCAACTCCTAATCCCTCAAGCTAAGGTTAGACTAAACACTTACCTCGATGTCACGAACATAAATCACGATTCAACTATATCTTTACCCCTTGATTCCACCACAAATTCGCTCGTATCTAGTCACAAGTTACTTAATTACATCAATAAACGCTAAATGAATCAACCCTAATGCATGAAAAATGAGTATTCTAAAGTTTTACCCAAAAAGTTAAAAATCGCCCCCGGCCCACATGGTCAAAACCCGAGGTTCGAACCAAAACCCGATTACCCATTCCTCCACGAACCCAAATATATAATTTGTTTTGAAATCGAACCTCAAATCGAGGTTCAAATCCTCAATTTTTGAAAAACCTAGGTTCTACCCAAAACACCCCATGGAAACCATTGATTTTAAGTTGAAATCATGTTAAACGATGTTAATGATTGAAGGAAATGAGTTAAAATTAACTTACAATTGATTTGGAAGAAGAGTTATTCTTGGAAAATCGCCCAAAGGAGTTTGTGTTTTGAAAAGATGTGAAAATTGGGTTCAAAATCGTCTAAGTATAAAAGTTGCAGGTCTCAGATGTGGGAATTGCGAACACCCCGACCTCTGCTGGCTTGGGAATTGCGAAGGAAATCTCGCATTTGCAAACCCTTAGGAAATCTGGGCTTTTCGCATTTGCGAACAATAAGTCGCATTTGCGACCTCAAGCCTTCCCAGCATACGTCGCATTTGCGAAGGGGATCCTCGCATTTGCGAAACATAGCCCGCATTTGCAAGATAAGGCAGGCCTGGGCTAGTTTGCATTTGCAACCAATCCCTCACATTTGCGATATCGCATTTGCGAGGCAGACTTCACAAATGCGAAGCTTGCAGGCCGATTATACCAGCAAAATTTCTGCAATTCTTCTAAATCCAAAATGCACCCTGTGGCCTATCTAAAATTCACCCGAGCCCTCAGGGCTCCAAACCAAATATACACACAACTTCAAAAACATCCCACAAACTTATTCATGTACTCATATCACCAAAATAACATCACGAACATTGAATTAAACCTCAAAATCAATGAAATTTTTCAAAACTTCTTTAAACATCAAATTTTCATTTAAGGTCCGAATCACGCCAAATGGGTTCCGTTTCTTACCAAACTTTACCGAAAACACATATAAATCATATTGAACCTGTACCGGGCTCCAAAACCATAATAAGGGCCCGATACTACAGGTTTCACATAACATTTCACTTTCAAAACCTTTATATTTTTCAAAAAATAATTTCTTTCAAAAATTCATTTCTCGGGCTTGGGACCTCGGAATTCGATTCCGGGCATACGCCCAAGTCCCATATTTTTCTACATACCCTCCAGGACCGTCAAATCACGGGTTCGGGTCCGTTTACCCAAAACGCTGACCGAAATCAAATTAATTCATTTTATAGTCAAAATTTATCATTTTTCACAGACTTTTACATTTAGGCTTCCGGCTACGTGCCGGACTGCGCACATAGATTGAGGTGATGCTAAAAGAGAATTTTAAGGCCTCAGAACGTAGAATTTTATTTTTAAATAAGTGATGACCTTTTGGGTCGTCACACATTCAGGGAATGCAGGATCTTACTTGATAAAATGGCTTAAAACTCAGGATGGATGACAAGAGACTCTACAATCACTCTTGTAGTTCACTCAGTAGATTTAGACCCAAACAACTCCATGGAGGAGAATATGGCTACGATGATGACGCAATTGAGTATCCTAATCAAAAAGATTGATGAGTCAGGCCAGAAGCAGATGCACATAGTTGACATGACAAATGGAGGATTATGCATACCATGCATTAATTAGCCATGTGTGTGCTCGTGGAGTGGTGAAAGTGACAATCAGAACTATCAAGAGAATATGAACTATGTGGGCAACTATGGAGGCCAGAGATAAGGCGGTCAAACTTGGGGATAGTAGAATCAACAATATAGGCCACCACAGCAGTAGTACAACAACAATAATAATCTTGGAGCTGCACAACCTCAGGGTAAGGTTGTGCCTTATCAAAGTCAAAAAGGGCACAATCAGCAGAATCAACAACTAGCTTATCGACAACCTCAACAATAACAGATAGTGCGACAAGAGAATGGGTTGTTTGAAATTAAAGGAATGTTGCAACAACTCATTGGGTCCAGTGGGAAAATGGAAGAAAAGGTTCACCAGATGCAAGAAAAGGTAGTATCACACGATTCAACTATCAAGAGCATTGAGATTCAAATAGGGCAAATATCCATGGCCCGTAAAAATCGTCCTCGAGGAACATTACCTGGGAACACACATGTTAACCCGAAAGAACAGGGCCCGAAGCAGTTGATGGCTATTAGTCTGAGAAATGGTGGAGACCTTGATCTGGAGCAAGAAGTTGCTCGCGGAAGCCGAGCAACCTAGATACTTGTACTCGTACAAATTGAGTTAGATGAGTCAACAAAGCTAACAGAAGTAAGAATCCAACCAACCCAATAGGAAATAAACAAGGAAAAAGAGTTTGAAATGGGGGCTGAGGAAGTGCAAGAGAAGGCATTAGAAAAAGTACCCGAGCAGGATCAAACTCAAGTCACAGGAAAGAAGCGACCTCCAGCACCCTTCCCATAGAGATTGGCCAAATATCAGAAGGATGAGCAATATAAGAAATTCATGGAGATGTTGAAGCAAATCCAGGTGAACATTCCATTGATTGACGCCTATAGGGAGGTGACTGGTATACAAAAATGATGAAGGACTTGATGTCTCGCAAGATCGACTTTCAAAACTTGGCCACTATTACACTAACTCAGACATGTAGTGTTGCCGTGCCGAGACCCATAGCTGAGAAGTTATCCGGCCCAGGGAGTTTCACAATCCCATGCACACTAGGCAGCTATGCTTTTGCTAAAACATTGTGTGATTTGGGGGTGAGCATAAACTTGATGCCCTTGGCTATCTATTAAAGGTTAGACATTGGAAGATCAAGACCCACGGATAACTAGGGATTCTAGTTCATTTTACACTCCTTTTTACTTGAGTTTTGATTAAAAATGTATACAAAATAGTCTCAAAGGCTTACATGTTGTACTTGTTTGTAAGGTTTGGTCAAAAAGGTGACAAATAGTCAAAACCAGCTTAAAAAAGAGTGAAACATGCACAAGTACCAAGAACAAGTCAAAGCACAACTACAACAAGCCCACCACGGCCGCAAGCCATTTAGTGCGGTCCGTAGTTAGGAGATTCAGAGAGGTGCACTTTTGGAGCCTAAGGCAATGTAGACTGCAAAGGAGTTCGTGTGGTCGCAATGGCCTCTTTGCGGCCACAACCCATTTTGTGCGGTCCGCAAAAAGATGGGGGTTCAAAGAGTTGGGAGTTTGGAGATTAAGGCCAATGCGATCCGCGGTCCTTTTGTGTGGATTGCAGTTGAAGCCACCGCTGCCGCGATGCATTTTATGCGGCCCGCGGTGGCCAGATTTAGAGAATGATTAATTAAGCCAAGAAGCCTCATTGCGGTCCGTAGTGCATTTTGTGCGGACTGCAGTACCTCGTTAGGGGTATTTTTTTCCAGAAAATTTGGCCTAGTATAAATACTTTCTTTTCACATTTTTAGGGTATCTTTTATAATTTGCAAGAGACCAGAGCATGTGAACGGCTGTATTAGTCTATTTTGAGTAATTTGTAGCTAGATTAACACTAAATATTCTTTATCTTAGTTTGTAATTACATCATATGGGTTATTCTTCATCTATTTATCTGTTTTCTTCCATTATTATGAGTAGCTAGACCCATTAGCTAGGGTTGTGGCTCAATCCTAGTGTAGGTATTTGATGGGTCTTTTGATTCAAGGCTTAGATGTTTATGGGTAGTTGATATTTGGACTGATTTGTGTTTTCCATGTTGAATTAGTGATTGCAAACACTAATTTGTGCCTATTTGACTCGGGTTCTTCTTGAGAAAGAGAGCTTGAGTCTAGGAAAATCAGTCCAACAAGGAATTGGGGTGTAATCAAGAGATTTATAGCCCCAATTAAAGGGTTAAAACTAGAGATAGTAATACCCGACTTGAGCCTATATTGCTTGCACAATTTAGACACCCAATTGGTCTTGAGAAAGTCAATTAGGGCAAAGTCACACAAGCTACCAAGAGGTATAGAGTGAGTAATTCCGTGCATTGGTTATATCACAATCCCCAACATAACGTCTCTGCCTTAGGCTTTAGATCCCGTCAAGTATTCACCTAGGAGAAAGTCACTTCCCTAGTGCCTCTTTAACTATTTAGAAAACCATAGAAGCAATCATTCTTAGTTTAATTTAGCATACTATTAGCATAAATATTAGAAGAAATAACCAACCAAAAGATGATTGGAAGAATAATTAAGAGCACTACCCATTTCTAGTTTAGATAGGAATCTAATTCTCTCTTCTAGCTCCCTGTGGATTCGATCCCGACCATCTCGATAAAAGCTACTTCGACTGCTCTCGCCACTTTATAGTGGTGTAGGTTGGCACCGATCACATTTTGGCACCGTTGCAGGGGAGTTAAAGGTTTTGGCTATCTATCTAAATAGTTTTGTGTATTGTTCTTATTTCCTTCTGTGTTACTAATTTTTGTGTGTTGCAAATTCAGGTACCAAATGGCAGCACAATGCACCTCTTGGAGATCTTCCACCGGGGGAGGAGGTAGATGACAATATTGATAACGAGGTTCCTATTGTACCTCAAGGACAAAGGAGAGGCCACCAGGCCAATGATAATGTTCCAGGCCCTCCCTCGGCACCTCGAAGAGTGGCTCCTCGAGTGCTTCCCAACTAAGGATATGCTAGTGCAATTGTCCCACCTCGGATCCGGGCGGTCAATTTTCAAATTACAAATGTGATGCTGACATTGTTGGAGCAGCGAGGGTATTTCACGGGTGCTCCAAATCAGAATACTTAGAAACATCTCATATTTCGTGGATACCTGTTGGGGGAGAAAGCAAACTAATATTTCAGAGGATGCACTTCGGTTGAGATTATTCTCTTTCTCACTTATAGGAAAGGCATTGGATTGGCTTGAATGACTTCCCAACCATTCCATCACTACTTGGGATGAGTTGGCAGATAAATTCATTGCAAAGTTTTTCTCACCGGGGCACATGGCAATATTGATGGATGAGATCTTAGTTTTCAAGCAGGAGCCCACCGAACCATTACATGAGATATGAGAGAGATACAAAACCATGGTAAAGGAATGTCCCAACAATGATATGACTGAGGCAATGATACAACAGACATTCTACCGGGGCATTAACACAAAAAATCAATGCATAATGAACCAACTTGCTAGGGGTAATTTCATGAATTTGTCTTATGATGAGGCTTGTGACATTCTTGATGAGATAGTCGACACGTCCTCCGCTTGGCAAAGTAGAGCCAATGTGCCATAGGGTGACCCCACAGTCATCCTCTTGCACAAAGAGCTCCATGATCATGGGTAGGCAATAGCAGAGCTAACAATAACAATGAACCAGCTAGCAAAGGCATATTTACAGCAAGTTCAAAATCCATGCCAAGTGAATGCTATGGAAGGTGTCAACATGCTAGTGAACAAAAGAATACAAAGAGGTCAACAGAACCAAGAGAGTTCAAATCAATATGACAATGATAGTGGTTGATTCCAAGATGATGGTTATGATGGGCAGAATGAAGAAGTGTAATATGTGAACAATTATCAGGGCCAAAGGGGAAATTCTTCCAACCAACAACAACGGAGACCCCAAGGCAATTGGGATAATCAACAACAACATGGGAATAGTAATTGGGGGAACAACAACCAAAATTCCAACTAGGGCAATCAGAACAATCAAGGTAATTGGAATGGCAACAACAACAACTGGGGTAGTAACAACAATCAGGGTGGTTGGAACAATGGCAACCAAGGAAATCGGGGGCAAGGCTTTCAAAGGCCCCCAATGTATTAACAACCGAACAATCCATCCCCATTTCCATCCCAAGGACCTAGTTCTTCCAATAATGAAATGGGGAGAATTGAAATGATGTTTGAACAGATGATGAAAAGAATGCAGACTCTGATGCTCAATTGGCTTCCCACAATACTTCAATCAGAAACTTGGAGGTTCAATTAGGCCAAACCTCACAATCCTTGAATACTCTCCCTAAAGGGGCTCTACCAAGTGATACAGTAACTACAAGAAGTGGACGAGGCGGTGATGTGAATGCCTCCAACCAAAATGAGATTTTGAGTGATAAAGTTGAGTTGCGAGAAGATGAGATATCTTTGGTAGTTGAAAATGTGATTGATGAGAACGTGAATGAGGAAGTGAGGATTGATATTTAAGATGCCGAGGTAGAGACTCAGAATGACGTGAACCAATCTAGGGAACACGTAATAGACATGCTGGAAACGGTTATGCCTAAAGCCAAGACTCCTTTTCCAAGGCCACCTCCACCTTATCCTCAAAGGCTGGCGAAGCAGAAAAATGAGAATCGGTTTAAGAAGTTTATTGACATGATGAAGAGCTTATCCATTAATGTGCCTTTGGTGGAGGCTCTAGAGCATATGCCGGGTTATGCTAAATTCATGAAGGACTTGGTGACAAAGATAAGATCCATGGATTGTAACTATCAAGATGACCCACTAAGTTAGTGCAATAGTGCACTCAATGGCCCCGAAGCTAGAAGATCCCGGTGCTTTCACCATTCCTCGCACCATTGGGAGTGCGGACTTTGCAAAAGCTTTATGTGATTTGGGGGCATGTATCAACTTGATGCCTTACTCAATTTTCAAGACTTTGGGTATTGGGAAACCGAGGCCGGGTTCCATGAGATTCCAAATGGCAGATAGAACTATGAAGAGGCCATTGGGTATTATTGATGGTGTTCTTGTCCGGGTGGACAAATTGATCTTGCCAGCTGATTTTTTGATCTTGGATTGTGAGGTAGATTATGAGGTTCCAATCATATTGGGAAGACCTTTCCTCGCTATTAGGAAGGCCTTAGCTGATATGGAAGCAGGGGAACTCACCTTTCGGGTGGGTGATGAGAAAGTGGTCTTTCATGTATGCAAGTCAATGAAGTAGCCCAACAGTTCTGAAGTGTGCTCTTTTGTGGACCTTGTCACGACAGTGATAGTTGATGATACTAGTGCAATGATCAATGTGGAGGACCCTCTAGAGGCAGTGTTGTTGAATCTTGATTTAAATGAGGATGAAGGCCGAGTGGAGTGTGTGAATGCTTTGCATGGAATGGGCTCTTACTCTTATGATCCTAAGAAACTCTCTTTGGATCTCGAGAATAGGAAGACTCCGCCAACAAAACCTTCAATCGAGGAACCTCCGATATTGGAGTTGAAGTTGTTGCCTCCACACCTCAGGTATGAATTCTTAGGCCTTAGTTCAACTTTGCCAGTTATTCTTTCCTCTTGTCTTACTAACATGTAGGTTGATGCCACATTGGCAGTGCTTCAAAAGTAGAAGAAGGCAATCAGATGTGCCTTAGCTGATATGCGGGGGATAAGCCCCGCATTCTATATGCACAAGATTATTCTGGAAGATGATGCAAAGCCCTCGTTGGAACATCAAAGGAGGTTGAACGAGGCAATTCAAGAAGTTGTGAAAAAGGAGGTGATCAAGTGGTTGGATGCCGGGGTTGTGTACCCCATCTTTGATAGCTCTTGGACTTTGCCGGTGCAATGTGTGCCAAAGAAGGGTGGTATGACTGTGGTTACAAATTCGCAAAATGAGTTGATTCCAACAAGGACTGTCGCCGGGTGGAGGGTGTGCATGGACTACCGCAAGTTGAATAAAGTGACCCGCAAGGATCACTTTCCATTGCCTTTTTTGGATCAGATATTAGAAAAACTTGCTAGGCGTGCCTTCTACTATTTCTTGGATGGGTATTCTGGGTACAACCAAATTTTGATTTCTCCGGAAGATCAGGAGAAGACCACCTTCACTTGTCCATATGGCAACTTTGCCTTTTCTAGAATGCCTTTTGGGTTGTGTAATGCACCGGCTACATTCCAGCGGTGTATGATGACCATTTTCACCAATATGGTGGAAGATATTTTGGAGGTGTTCATGGACGACTTTAGTGTTGTGGGTGACTCGTTTGATGAATGTTTGAAGAATCTTGATAGAGTGTTGGCCCGTTGTAAAGAAACCAATCTTGTTCTTAATTGGGAGAAATACCACTTCATGGTTGAGTAGGGCATAGTTCTTGGGCATAAAATTTCAAAGCATGGTATAGAGGTGGACAAAGCAAAAATTGATGTGATTTCAAGGCTCCCTCCCCCTACTTCTGTCAAGGGAGTTAGAAGTTTTCTTAGGCATACGGGCTTCTACCGGAGATTTATCAAAGACTTTTCAAAGGTAGTGAATCTCTTATGCAAGTTATTGGAAAAAGATGCCAAGTTCGTGTTCGATGAGAGATGTATGCAAGCCTTTGAACTTCTCAAGCACAAGTTGACCACCACTCCTATTATTACTGCCCCAATTGGAGCTTGCCTTTTGAGCTCATGTGTGACGCGAGTGATGTTGTGGTTGGGGTGATCTTGGATCAAAGAGTGAACAAAATGTTTCATCCAGTGTATTATGCGAGTAAGATAATGAATGATGCTCAAGTGAACTACACGGTGACTGAGAAAGAGATTTTGGCTATTGTGTTCGCAATGACGAAATTTTAGCCATATCTCATGGGTGCCAAGGTTATAGTTCATACCGATCATGTCGCACTCCGGTACTTGATGATGAAGAAGGATTCCAAAGCTATACTAATGCGATGGGTCTTGTTACTTCAAGAGTTTGATTTGGAGATTGTGGATCGGAAGGGTAGTGAAAACCAAGTGGCGAACCACTTATCCGGCTTGGAGGAGGAGGGGAGGCCTCGTGATGGCCTAGAGATCAATGATTCATTTCCTGATGAGAAACTCCTTTCGGTGTCGGTGAATGGTATGCCCTGGTTTGCGGATGTTGCTAATTTCCTTGTGATTGGTATAATCCCGTGTGAGCTCTCTTCTAACCAAATGAAGAAGCTCAAATGGGATAGTTTGGAGTTCTATTGGGATGAGCCGTACTTGTTCAAGATCTGCACGGATGGTGTGATCCGAAGTTGTGTCCTGGAGGAGGAGCAATTGAGTATCTTAGAGACTTGTCATTCCTCTCCCTATGGTGGTCATCATGGAGGGGCGAGAACGGCTTCAAAAGTTCTTAGTTGTGGGTTTTATTGGCCAACTTTGTACAAAGATGCAAGTGAACTTGTGAAGAGATGCGACGAATGTCAAAGAGCGGGTGGAATTTCGAAGAAAGATGAGATGCCTCTCAATACCATTCTTGAAGTTGATATTTTTGTTGTATGGGGCATTGATTTTATGGGCCGTTTGTTAGCTCGTGTGGGAAGACATACATTCTTGTGGCGGTTGACTTTGTTTCAAAGTGGGTTGAAGCCATGGCTTCACCCAACAATGAGGCCCGGAGTGTTGTTGCGTTTCTCAAGTTTTACTAGGTTTGGAACTCCTCGTGCAATCATAAGTGATGGGGGTCTCATTTTTGTAATAGAGCTTTTGACACTTTGCTTGCAAAGTATGGTGTCAATCACAAAGTTTCTACTCCTTATCATCCTCAGGCGAGTGGCCAAGTTGAGGTCTCAAACAAGGAAATCAAGAGTATATTGTCAAAGACGGTCAATGCAAATAGGACCAATTGGTCAAAGAAGTTGGATGATGCTCTATGGGCTTATAGGACTGCTTACAAGACTCCGATTGGTATGTCTCCGTATTAGTTGATGTTTGGGAAAGCTTGCCATCTACCGGTTGAGTTAGATCACAAGGCCATGTGGGCTTTGAGGGAGCTAAATCTTGAATGGGATGTAGCAGCAAATCTTCGTGTGGAGCACGTAAATGAACTTGGTGAATTCCGATTTCATGCCTACTCCAGTTCGTCCTTGTATAAGGACAAGATGAAGTACATTCATGATAAGTATGATCATGGAAGGGAGTTCAAAGTGGGTGATTTGGTTCTCTTGTTCAATTCTCGGTTATGTCTGTTTCCGAGAAAGCTTAAGTCGAAATGGAGTGGACCTTTTGAAGTGGTGTTTGTGACTCCATTTGGTGCACCTGACTTGAAGAACAAAAATGGGGAGGTTTTCAGAGTTATTGGGCACAGGGTCAAGCACTACCTGGGCAAAATTGATGACAACCACATGGTGGCACTGCTCCATCTAAAGTGATTTGATGGTAACCTGCGTCATGTCGTGACGTTAAATCAGGCGCTTCTTGGGAGACAACCCATGTGTCTTTCTTTTTGTTTTTCTTTGATTTTCTTTTTAGTGTAGGATTTGTCTTTAGACTAACTGGTTGTGAGATATGTGTAGGATTATTTTGATGCAGTGCAGGACCAAGTTGAAAAAAAAATGTACACTCTCTGAAGTTTGTTGTGCGGCCACAAAGGCCTTAGTGTGGGGGAAACATTTCAATGCGTCTGTAGAAGTTGATTGTAAAGATTGGGGTTCTCTGAAGTTTTCCACCGTAGCTACAACACATTTTGTGCGGTCCGCGGTGGACCACTACGCCGCAGAGCATTTCTTGCAGTCCGCAGTGGATGTCTCCCCAGTGCTTCTGACTTGTGAGTACCACGGACCGCGGTTCCATTTTGTGCGGTCCGCAGTGGGTAGGTAAAGTGGGCCCCAGGTCCTTTTTCTATAAATAGGACCTGAGGCCTTCATTTAAAACCTTTCGATCCTTTGTTCTCAATAGTAAAAAAAATACTGTTCATCCAAGCCCTAACTGCACGAATTCAATCAGTCACTCTCATTCATCTGTGTTGTATCCTGTTACCGGTATTTTTAATCTTCCCTTAGTCTTTAATTGTGTTTATTTTCTTTTAGTTGATTAGTTATACGTCTTCTTCTTCCCTTTCTCTTTAAATTTTTAGCATAGGGTTACATAATATGCTTAGATTAGGATTAATTAGTTAAATACAATGATTAATTACCTAATGGGTTCATAATATGTGCATTTAGGCTTATAATGAGCAAAACCTAAAACCATAGGTTGGTATTGCTGTTTATGGTGTCACACCTCCTTTTTACGCGCCCGGGGCGCAAGGGAGTTTTTTCCAATTAAAGGACAATCGAAACGGGATTTGTTTATTTATTTCAGAGTCGCCACTTGGGAGATTTAGGGTGTCCCAAGTCACCAATTTTAATCCCGAATCGAGGAAAATAATGACTCTATATTACAGTCTACGTACCAGAAATCCGGATAAGGAATTCTGTTAACCCGGGAGAAGGTGTTAGGCATTCCCGAGTTCCGTGGTTCTAGCACGGTCGCTCATCTGTTATATTCGGCTTGATTATCTGATTTTATACAAGTGTAAACTTATGTGCAAAATTTAACTTTTAACCGTTTTTATCATTTTACTGTTTTTATCAAGAATTGCAACGTTGTGAAAACATATCTCGAACCACGTTACATCAATGCACCCATGGTTGTTGACATATTTCGACTCGGTTGAGATTTGGATTTGGGTCACATAAATGTGCACCCAAATTAAGGAGAATAAATTATTAAGACGTGCCTAAAGCAACTAGCGTGTTGTTGTTTTGGGTAAGGCCGAAAAATTCGCTAAATGGCCTGTCCCGAATTCTAAGTGTTTTAATGTATATACAGTTAGAGGGCCCCGCAGCTGTGTATATTTTTATTTGACGAGGCTCGTCTCGTTCTACTTTTAAAAGGAATTCACGACGTCATGGATATGCCTCTCGGATCACGTCACAATCAATGTACCCGTGATTAGAAATACATTTCGAATCCGTCGAGATTTGGATTTGGGTCACATAAATGTGCACCCGAGTTTAAGAAGGTAAGGTTTATTAAAGCGTATCCTAAAGAGACTAACGTGTTGTTATTTTAGGAGGGTTGTGAGATTTGCTAAGCAACCCGTCCTGGAAACTAAATGCTTCAATAATATACATTTAACAAGGGCCCCGCATCTGCGCGTTTTGTTTGTTTTCATCGAGGCTCATCTCGTTCTTATTTTTAAAAAGGATATCCTATAGCAACTATGTTTCTTGTCGTGTTTGTCTCTCTTAATCGAAAGCAGTAGATAGTCCTAATTAATTAATGCTTGCAAGTTATTTATAACAGAATTCGGAAATGCTTTAAAATCAGGGATGAGGCTGCGTGCACAGTCAGTCGAATAAATAATCATGGGCCCAAATCCAACCCATGCGTGATGGGCCAAACCCGGGCCACTGCTTGCTCGAAGCAGGCCTGCTTGGCCTGTTTTGACCTGAACTCGACCTTCACGGGGTTTATATTACAAATTTTATGTTCTTTGTCTTAACAGGTAGTTTATTTGTTATATGAGACCATTAATCAGAAAAGGAAGAACTTAACCCCCTTGTGTACAGTTTTCATGTTTGGCATACGTTACAGCATATATGGCAAAGTAAACTAAATCTGAGATGCAAACTACTTCATTGAGACCACTTTTATCTAACAGCATACATATACAATTATCATTCGATATCCTACATTGACATCAACTAGGCTTGCAAGCTAACTTCAATATCCCAAAATATGAGCTATTAGACATTACATGACGTTCAACACAACAGTACATATATATAAACAACATCTGCAGATCTTCTCTTTTATACTCATTGCTCAAACTTTCGAGTTACATTAGTAGTGTAATTGTGTACCTGGTATAGAGGACAAAGAAAAAGGAATGATCAGCTGGGCAGTATGCAGTAAACACAGCAACAACAGGTACACAGCAACAGCACAACAACAAACCAACAACCAAATGTTTTCCACAATCCACGAACAACCAACAATAATTCCCAGAACAAAAGAAACCAGCAAATAGTCGAATGCCAAACCAGTAATTCCAGACGAAGAGTAATGAAACACCAGAAGTAAAAGAGTGTTCAATGCAGCAAATACCAACAGTTCAGCAACCAACACACAGCTCAGTCAATGCAGACGACAGAACTTGGCCAAGGCAGCTTGACCAATATGAATTCTTATTCAACCTTCAGATGGTGTTTGGTTACAATCTATTTGGAAACTAACTTATGTTTTTCAGCTTTCTTTAAACTCAGTAAACCTTTCTTTAGACCAAAAGTTTCAGCTTTAAGACTAAAAATTCCAGCCTTTTCTCTCTTTTTTCTGAAGACTAAAAGTCCAGCCTTTTCTCTCTTTTTTCTGAAGACTAAAAGTCCAGCCCCTTTTAAGTTCTCAAATGGCCTATTTATAGGCCAAATGAACCAGTGCAGCTGAGCTGCCTGCCCTGCCAATTGGCAGAATACCCATACCCTTTAAGCCCATGCCTAAGCATCTTTGGTGCCAGCCCCTTTGTTCCCCACGCCTGGTCTTTTGTTTAATCAAAAGTTATGGGCATCGTTTTATTATTCATTTCAAGCCCCATACTCTTATGTCTTGCTCCCCATTGGTATTAGTTTAATCCTAAATTAGTACCCTACTTGTCAGCTCATTTAAACTAATCTCTCTGCCCTTTTTAACACCCCAGAATACCCCTGCTTAACCTTGATTATTACTGCCCTGCCTATTGCAGCCTCAGGGCATTTTTGAACTGATGAAAGTTCAGATTTAAGACTGCCTGGACTGAACCTTTTCAGTCATTTTTACAATGCAAACCAACCATTTTAAACAATGCTGGGGCATTCAGTTAGTGGCAACTTTCAATTAGTCATGCGACATTATTAGCTCGTTCGACTCATTAGTTATAGAAACTAATCAACGACTCATCAGGGACCTAAAGGGCATCAGACAATTTTGTGTTCAATTACTGGGAACCTATATAAGTTTATTCATGCGACGACTATACTAATCGGACATGCTTATCATAGGATACATTTAAATCATACCCAGAACACAATCGACCAAATAAAAGGTCTTTACAGAGAAGAAAGAAATTAAGAAACTATCAGGAAATAACAAACAATTACCACAAAGCATGCTAATGACTTAATCAGAACCAAACAAAGAGAAAAGGAAACTTACCGAAAAAGTTTGAAATCAAAACGGACCCAAATCTGACTCGACATCGAACTCTTGAGGCCGAACAAACTTTAATCAGGGTGTTCTCACATGAGAACACCTTGATTAAGGTCTATTAGACCTCAAACCCTTGTCAAGACCGGCCGGATTCCAAGGCTATTAGTGTTCTAGGTTTTGGATCTCCAGATTTGATTTTTAGGGAGTTGTGGGTAAATTCGGACCAAACCAAGCTTGGTTTGGTCACGAGGAAGGTCAGGGGGGGTGTCTGGTATGAAGATGGGGTAACTTGGCATAGGTCCGGGTTCGACTCAAATCTTCAAATGAAGATTCGAGACGAACGAAAGTGATTCGAGGCAAATGGATAGTAGATCCATGTTCAGGAGAGTGAGGGGGTCTTAGGGTGTTCAGGAGGTGGTCACCGGCGTTCGTGCCGCCGGCTTTAATGGCGAAGGAGACTAGGGCGGCTGCTAGGGTTCGGGGGGTTTCAGGTTTGGGTTTGGGGACGATGAAGGGTGGGGTTGGTATAGGGGGTGCGGGGTATGATAGGAGGCTTATATACGGGGAGGCTGATTGGATCTGAGCCGTTAGATCAGATGATCTCAACGGCTTAGATCTGATACTGAGAAATGAGACGGGGTCGTTTGGTAGTTAAACGGGGTCGTTTGGTTTAAGTGGGGGGTTGGGTCAGACTGGTTATTGGGTCGGGTTTGAAAACGGGTCATTGAAAGGGGTCCTGAGCCATTGGATTGGCCTGGACGGATGGCTCAGATCGAACGCCCTTATACGGCGTCGTTTGAATTGCTGCTTGGGCAGCCGGTTTTGGACTGGACTCGAGTGTCTGTTTGGGCCTGCTTTGTTTTATTTCTTTGGGCCCAAACCGATTTTCCTTCACTCTTTTGCTTTCTTTTTTTTTCTTTTAAACAAAAAAAAATGAAATAAAATAGTGAAATTAAAATCAACCACACTGTAACATTTTCACATAGTTATCACAAAAAATATTTAAGTAAGTTAAATCACAACCTAGACCGAACGATGCACATATATATATTTCGAATTTTCTTTTAATGACACACATATTTTTTGTATTTTGTTTGATAATGATTAAATGCAAAATGGACAGACCCACAAATGACTAGCAATACATGTCATGAAGAATTTGTATCGCGGGGTCATTTGTCACTATTTTTATTTTTGTTTTCCTTTTGGAGTGATTGCTCGTAAAGCAAAAATCACGTGCTTACATATGGCTGATCGCGGTCTGCGGTGGATTTATTGCAGTCTGCGGTGCTTTTTCGCAGTCCACAATGCCATTTTGTGCGGACCGCGATCGTGAAACTTCAGAAAGTCACAAAATTGAGGACCGCAGCCGCAGTGGATTTTGTGCGGTCCGCGGTGCCTTAATGCGGGCTGCAAATAGAGCTACTTCCCATTCGGGAAGTGAGTATGTTCCCTCCCGGAAGGCATCCGACTCCGAGTCAGTGCCGGAGTATGTTCTTGACTGGCCAGAAAGGCGAAGATTGAGAGATACACCTCCGGGCACTCCTACTACGCAAGCTTCGGTGGCAATTTCTTCTGAGTCGTCTGAGGGCTCAGTTGAGAGCGGTGATAATGTTTCTTCTACCTCACCTACAACTTCAACACCCGGTAAGGACCCCATAGAAGAAGAAGAAGGAGGGGGTGAGCCCCAAGTAGGAGGGGTGGTTAGAACCAGAAAACTGGAAGCTTGGCAAGATAGATTTGTTAGTGAATTGGCATACCACAAGTTCAGAGAATGGTGGTCCGAGAGAAAGTTAATACTCTAACGGAGATTCATAGACAAGGACCTTCTACCTCATAACCCAAATGTGCAAAGGCAATTCAGAGAGAGGCCGGGCTGGGATTATTTCATAGGCAATGCTGAGGATGTAAATGAGCACTTGGTGAAGGAGTTTTAGACTAATGTTGCCCACATCAAAAAGGGCACTACAATGACTAAGGTGCGAAATTTGAAAGTAAAGTTTGATGGAAAAACAATCAATGACTACCTGGGCTTCCCGGAGGAGGATGAGACTTTATACCTAGAAAAGGTAGCATTGGGGGAGGATGCACGTCTGTGGGTAGCAAAGTACTTGGCAATCCCAGGTACCAACCCAGCATGGTTGACAACGGGAATAAAATTTTTGAGGAGAACCCTGAACTTTGAGGCCAAAGGGTGGGAGACATTTTTTTCCAGCAGGCTAGACCCCACCACTCACGAGAACTCTCTTCCTATCTCCCGGGCTATATTGGTGGCGTCTATCATTGCGGGGTACCCGATCAACATTGGGAATGTGATGTCCAGGGTGATTACACAGATGGTGAATGAAGGTGAAAGATCCTACCTCTTCCCAAATTTCCTTACTATGTACTTTGAAGATCAGGACGTAGACAAAAGGAGATTTGATGTGAAGTGAAAGCAAAGGAACCTTTTTCCTGGTACAACCTACAGGGTGATGACAACCCCAAAGGCAAAGCTCTAAAAGGCAAATTCACTGCTTCTACTGGCCAGTCTGAAGAGCGAGTAGTAGTAATAGCTCTGACTCAGCCTCCTTTAGCTACCCCAGATATGGCCCCAGGACCCTCTACTGCCACTGCCCTAGATATCCCCTCATCTTTAGCCTACCCATTGACTGCCCACCGGTTGAGCCAAACCCTTGCTAGTATTAACAACTGGATGCAGGCAGCTACTTCTAAGCTGTCTGTGCTTTCGAGCTTGGTGGAGGCTCAGTCCGTACCCCCACAACCACAGGTCCCAGCCTCAGTGGAGGAGACTCTAAAAGAGCTTCTGAACAACTAGAAAAAGCTCCTAGACAACCAAAAATTGATATTGGATGTTGTAGGTTCTCATAGAAAGGCACTAAAGGAGCTTGCAAAGGAGACAAAGAAGCTAAGAAAGACTCGAGCATCAAATGAGTCTGTGAAGGAGTTGAGGGGTGAAATAGAGAAATTAAAGGCTATGATAACCTATCCTTGGAGATGTTATTGCATGACCCAGTTCCAGCAGCCCATCCTAAGCCGGAGTAGGAGATAGAAAGGCCAGCAAAGAGGAAGAGGGTGATCCCCCGAGTTGATGATGTAGTGATAGAGCTGGAGGACCCGTAAAGAGGTTCCTCTAGCCAGCCTCAGGCCCCAGTAAAGGCCTAGGGCCCAGTACAAGCCTAGGTCCTAGTGGAGACACAGGTTACAGGGATCCAGTCATAGGTTCCCGAGCAGTTCGAGGATCCAGGGACCCAGGCTCATGATCCCATGCAGACAGAGGGCCAATAGGGAGTTTCTCTTTACTCTCTATCTTTTATTGATCTTATTTTGGTTAGGTAGCATTGAGGATAATGCTAGCTCTCATTTGAGGGGGTAGCCTTATTTGGATGATTTGGGTTGTATATATGACACTACTTTTTTTTCTTTTTTTATTATGCTTTCTTTTAACTTTTGGTATGTACATAATTTTACCATTTTAGTTCACTTTTCGTACTTTGCAACTTTGGTCTGTATATAAAGTTACTTTCTGATGTATATATTCATTCTCCCTTATGTATATTTGTCTAAATCCCCTATTGTACATATTCATTCTACTTTCCGTATTTTTTCTTTCAAAGCTTCTTATTTCATTTTGATAGCTTCTTATTTTGAGTTTTTACGAGCAATAAGCTTTTAGTTTTCTTAATGCCATGGTTCTTTCCAAAGATGGAATTTGTGTGAACCGGGTTGCTCTTCTCGATGATGGATGGCATGACAACTTTCTTAAGTGTTTGAGTCTGTTTTCTTTTTGCTTTTTGTGTAAATAGTATCTAGTGAGTAATGGCGCCTCAAGCAAAGCTTCATTTGGGCCTAACACATTTGCCTTTGATCCTATGGTCAAAGACAAATTGTTGTGTATATGATGGTGAAAGTTGCGACCTTGAGACTCTTGTGTTGGCCGAATCATCAAGTGGTTTTTCGGTACGATTGTGTTGCTCAAATCTTAGCTAAGGTTATTGTGGGCCTCCAACTCTGTCTCTTTAGCAATCCTATAGCTTGTGTGGTGAGAATTTGAATTGCAAGTCCAAGTCCCGAGCCATTATCTAGAACTTGCCCTGAATGTTTGTCTAGGCAAAATTTTAAGTGTAGTTTGACTTGAGATGTGATTATAGGCTCTCCTTTATTCTAATGATGTCTTGAAAACTTTCATAGCCTACCAATGATAATATCCCTAGTCAACCCTTTTGAGCATAGACCTTTTTCTTTCAAAAACCACAATACAAGCCTTTACCCGTTCTAAAAATATCCTCTCTTGGCACCCGATCTTTCCTTAGCACAAGGCAAAAGCATAAGTTTGGGAGGAGAGACGAGGAATGCAACAAAGTGGTAAAAGGTACAAAATGAAGAAAAGGAAAGGCATTGAAAAAGAAAGAAAATCAAAAAGCCAAAAAAAGAATGATTAATGTAAATAAAATGAAGGGATTCAATAAAAGTAAAGAGATGAAAGGTGTGGAAAGTTGAGAAAGGAGAAAAAGGTTTGAAATGAACAAGAAAGAGTGACAGTGTGTCTCTCTAACCCCTAAGAAAGAAGTTAATGACTCAAAAAGTCAAGAGAATGTGTGCCAAAATGAAGCAAATGAAGTGCTTAAGGGAAGATGGAACCTACTTAGACCAAATATTTCCTACCCTGAACCAAAAGCCTTCACTATATCTCCACAAAATCCCTATATGATCTTGAGTTGAATGAAGCTTACATTAGTGGTGACTCACATACGGGGCAAGCTTATGGTGCTTAGAGCCGGACTTGTGACCTTTCTTTGAAAGAGATGAGTGTGTTTCCACTATCCTCATTCTGAGTGTTACAATCTAAAAGTGAGGTTTGCTTAGAGAGGTAAGGATGTATGAGTTTGGGTTCCACAATGGCCAAAGTAGTAGAAAGAGTTTCCTTGATTGGTTGAGTCAATTCTTGATGCTCTTGTGTCGCACTAAAACCATGGTGCTTAAAAGGTCGAATGTTGTTAATGATTCATTTGAATTAAGGGCAATTGTTAGTCCCAATTGATGCTAGATGAGGTCACTTTAGGTCAGCTGAATTTTCTTGGATTTACTCTTCAGAGGTGGGTCTTATTTTGTTTGCTTGAGGACAAGCAAAAGCTTAAGTTTGGGGGAGTTGATAACTAGGGATTCTAGTTCATTTTACACTCCTTTTTACTTGAGTTTTGATTAAAAATGTATACAAAATAGTCCCAAAGGCTTACATGTTGTACTTGTTTGCAGGGTTTGGTCAAAAAGGTGACTATTAGTCAAAACCAGCTCAAAAAGGAGAGAAACATGCACAAGTACCAAGAACAAGTCAAAGCACAGCTGCAACAAGACCACCGCGGCCGCAAGCCATTTAGTGTAGTCCGCAGTGAGGAGATTCAAAGAGGTGCACTTTTGGAGCCTAAGGCAATGCGGACTGCAGAGGAGTTCGTGCGGTCGCAGCCCATTTTGTGCGGTCCGCAAAGATGGGGGTTCAGAGAGTTGGGAGTTTGGAGATTAAGGCCAATGCGGTCCGCGGTCCTTTTTGTGTGGACCACAGTTGAAGCCACCGCGTTCACGGTGCATTTTATGTGGCCCGCGGTGGCCAGATTTAGAGAATGATTAATTAAGCCAAGAAGCCTCATTGCGGTCCGCGGTGCATTTTGTGGGGACCGCAGTACCTCGTCATGGGTATTTTTGTCCAGAAAATTCGGCCTAGTATAAATACTTTCTTTTCACATTTTTAGGGTATCTTTTGTAATCTGCAAGAGACCAGAGCACGTGAACGGCTGTATTAGGCTATTTTGAGTAATTTGTAACACTGAATCTTCTTTATCTTAGTTTGTAATTAAATCATATGGGTTATTCTTCATCTATTTCTCTGTTTTCTTCCATTATTATGAGTAGCTAGACCCATTAGCTAGGGTTGTAGCTCAACCCTATTGTGGGTATTTGATGGGTCTTTTGATTTAAGGCTTAGATGTTTATGGGTAGTTGATATCTGGACTGATTTGTGTTTTTCATGTTGAATTAGTGGTTGCAAACACTAATTTGTGCCTATTTGACTTGGGTTCTTCTTGAGAAAGAGAGCTTGAGTCTAGGAAAATCAGTCCAACAAGGAATTGGGGTGTAATCAAGAGATTGATAGCCCCAATTAAAGGGTTAAACCTAGAGATAATAATACCCGACATGAGCCTATATTGCTTGCACAATTTAGACACCCAATTGTTCTTGAGAAAGTCAATTAGGGCAAAGTCACTCAAGCTACCGAGAGGTATAGAGTGATTAATTCCGTGCATTGGCTATATCACAATCCCCAACATAATGTCTCTGCTTTAGGCTTTAGATCCCGTCAAGTATTCACCTAGGAGAAAGTCACTTCCATATTGCCTCTTTAACTATTTAGAAAACCATACAAGGAATCATTCTTAGTTTAATTTAGCATACTATTAGCATAAATATTAGAAGTAATAACCAACCAAAAGATGATTGGAAGAGTAATTAAGAGCATTACACATTTCTAGTTTAGATAGGACTCCAATTCTCACTTCTAGCTCCCTGTGGATTTGATCCCGACCATCTCGGGTAAAATCTGCTTCGACCGCTCTCGCCACTTTGTAGTGGTGTAGGGTTGGCACTGATCACCCACATCCATGTTACTACAGCTAGCCGAGCGAATGGTAAAGAACCCATCAGGTATACTTGATGATGTACTAGTGCAGGTTGAAAAGTTTTTATTTCCGACAAATTTTGTCATTCTGGACTGCCGGGTTAACGAGAAGATTTCCATAATTTTGGGAAAGCCATTTTTGGCCACTGGGAGAGCTCTAATTGATTGTGAAACTAGGGAGCTAAAATGAGACTACACAATGAAGAGATAATGTTCAATATGTAGATGTCTATGTAGTGACCCAATGAATTTGCTAACTGCTCTCTGATAGAAGCGGTGGATGTGATTTGGAGGAGGAAGATGAGGCTCTAAACACATGGTGAGTACTTGGCGGAGTTGGTTTTGGCCCTTGAAGGTCAAGGGTACTGGAAAAGAGAACTCGAATTCGAGCCCTTACACTTAGAAAAAAGAAAGATCCCTCCAGCTAAGCCATCAATTGAAGAGCCACCACAGTTTGAACTAAAACTATTACCGTCACACCTCAGGTATGCTTCTTTGGGACCTAACTCAACTTTACTTGTTATTATCTCATCTAGTTTGTTAGATGTGTAGGCAGAACAACTTTTGCAGGTGTTAATGGAGTGCAAGACTGCAATTGGTTGGACCATCAAAGATATTAAGGGTATCAGCCCGACATTTTATATGCATAATATTCTACTGGAAGATGGGCACAAACCTTCCAAAGAACATCAAAGAAGGTTGAACCCCAACATGAAATAAGCGGTGAAGAAAGAAGTGATCAAGTGGTTAGATGCGGGAATCATCTTCCCCATCTCTGACAGTAACTGGGTCAGTCTAGTTCAGTGTGTGCCAAAGAAAGGCGGAATGACAGTGGTGCAAAATCAGAACAATGAGTTGATCTCAACAAGAAACAATCACGAGATGGCAAATTTGTACGGACTACAGAAAATTAAACAAGGCCACCCGAAAAGACCACTTTCTGCTACCATTCATTGATCAGATGTTAGACAGATTAGCGGGGAGGTCCTGTTTTTGCTTCCTAGATGGATACTCGGGGTATAATCAGATCTCTATTGCTCTAGAGTATAGACAGAAAATGGCGTTCACCTGTCCGTATGACATCTATGCCTTTCGGAGAATGTCGTTTGGCCTATGCAACGCACCCACCACATTCCAATGGTGCATGATGGCCATATTCACATATATGGTAGAGGAAATAATGGAGGTTTTGATGGATGACTTCTCAGTGGTAGGGAAGTCATTCGATGATTTCCTTATGAACTTGAAAAGAGTATTAAAGAGGTGTATAGAGACTAGTCTAGTATTAAATTGGGAAAAATGCCATTTCGTGGTACAGGAAGGTATAGTCTTGGGGCACCTAGTGTCAAGTGAGGGCATTGATGTGGATCATGCAAACGTTAATGTAATAGAAAAGTTTCCACCACCCACTTCCGTCAAGGCAATAAGAAGTTTCCTTGGCCACGCCGGTTTCTATATGCAGTTTATAATAGATTTTTCCAAAATTGCTAACCCTTTATGTAAATTGCTTGAAAAAGATCACTCTTTTGTGTTTTCTGATGACTGTAGGGTAGCTTTTTGAGGAATTGAAGAAGAGGTTGGTAACTGCACATATCATAGTTGCGCCTGACTGGGAGCAACCATTTTGAGCTGATGTGTGATATAAACGACTATGCTATGGGAGCAGTTCTTGGGCAGCGAAAAGATAAAGTCTTTCATCCAATCTACTAAGCAAGTAGAACCTTGAGTGGTGCGCAACTAAATTACACATTGACCGAGAAGGAGATGCTAGCAGTGGTGTTCACATTTGACAAATTCAGGTCATAACTAATAGGCTCGAAGGTAATTGTTTATACTGACCATGCTGATCTCAGGTATTTAATTGAGAAGAAGGAGTCAAAGCCGCGCCTGATTCGATAGGTGCTACTGCTGCAAGAATTTGACTTGGAAATCTATGACCAAAAGGGAATGTAGAACCAAGTGCATGATCACTTGTTTAGGCTGGAAGGAGCAGAGAAGGAGGTGGACATGGACGAGATTGCTGAGACTTTCCCAGATGAACAACTATTAGCCATGAGCCTTGAGGTAGCGCCATGGTATGCAGACATTGCAAACTACTTGGCGAGTGGTATTGTCCCCTATGACCTTTCCTCTGTCCAAAGAAAAAGTTCTTTCGTGACTGTCACATGTATTGTTGGGATGAGCCTTATCTGTTTAGGATTTGTGTTGATAACATGATCTAGAGATTTATCCTCGAGATAGACCAATCTTCTATTTTGCAGGCTTGTCACGCATCATCATATGGTGGCCATTTTGGGGGAGTAGGGACAGCTGCAAAAGTGTTGGAGTCGGGCTTCTACTGGCCGATAGCGTTCAAGATTCACACCTCTGGGTAAAGGGTTGTAATGAATGCCAATGGACCGAGAATATTTCTAGCCGATATGAGATGCTCATGAACCCAATTTAGGAAATGGTAGTGTTTGACGTATGGGTAATCAATTTCATGGGGCTTTTCGTCAACTTATATGGCAACAAGTATATACTTGTAGCTGTGGACCGAGTATATACTTGTAGCTGTGGCACTCCCTACAAATGATGCAAAGGGAGTCATTGGTTTCCTAAGAAAGAATATATTCACCTGATTTGGCACTCCAAGGGCAATAATCAGTGACGAAAGCACTCACTTCTGCAACCGAGCTTTCGCAAAGTTGTTAGAAAAATATGGTGTTAGCCACAAGGTTGCCACCCCATATCATCCACAAACAAGCAGGCAAGTGGAAGTGTCGAATAGAGAAATCAATAGTGTGTTGACAAATACCGTAAATGATACAAGAACAGATTGGGCGAAAAGGTTAGACGATGCACTCTGGGCCTATTGTACCACTTTTAAAGCTCCAATTGGCATGTATCCATATAAACTGGTATTTGGGAAAGCGTGTCACTTAACCGTAGAGTTAGAGCATAGAGGTTTGTGGGCATTAGGGCAGCTGAATCTCGACATGGAAATAACGGGTACACATAGAGTCACAGAGTTGCATGAGCTTGACGAGTTCCGTTACCATGTTTTTGAGAGTACAAGTCTATATAAGGAGAGAATGAAGATGATGCATGACAAAAATATTCTTGCAATACAATTCAAGATTGAAGTTGTTTCCGAGCAAGTTGAAGTCTAGATGGTTGGAACAATTCAGAGTAGTGTATGTGCTATCAAATGGGGCTGTAGAAATTGAGTCTGAGGATGGGACGAATAGGTTTAGAGTCAATGGGCAAAGGTTGAAACACTACCCAGGAATGAGTGACGAAAAAGGATAGAAAGATATGATACAATTGAACGAACCTCAATATGTGAGTGAAGTATAATCCAGAAAGTCTGCGTCATGCCGTGACGTTAAATCAGACGCTTCGTGGGAGGCAACCCATTGTAATGTTGTATTCGTCATCTGTGACGTTAACTAAGGCGCTCATTGGGAGGCAACCCAATTCGTAGTTTATTTTAGCGTAACTAGAATTTTTCTTTTTGGTTTTAGGAACTAACATATTTGTAGGCAACACTAGTGGACCGGGCAGGAGACCTCGCAGTGCCAGGTTCCTATCACGCTTAGCCAGGCTACATGGCTTGCGTCGCCAGCTATCCTTCGCGCATTGATGCTCACCTAGCCAGGGGTATAGCAAGGTGTATCTCACGGAATCCCTCGCGTTGTACGCCTCCCATATCGTGTTTGAGCTCGCCTCGCAAGGTAAGTGGTTCGCATCCGTCTTCACATCGCAACGTAGGTTTTCTTCTTTTATTTTCCTTTTATTTTGTTTCTTCTAACTTGTTCCCTTAAAAATCCAACTTAAACAGCACTGAAGACAAATGCCTAAAAAGAAAAAAAAGTCTCACACCTCAAAAACACACGGCCTGCCCCAAAAATTTTCTTCTCTATTGCCTGCCCCAATTTCCCTCTCCCCCTCCCACACAAACCCCATTGAAGACAAGTATTCCTCGATTCCTTCACTCACTTGCAACATTAATTCAAGAATAATCCCTCCTCCTAAGCATCTAAGGTATGGTTTCTAACTCTTTTCTTTGCCAAATTTCAAATTGTGTAAAGGCATGAAATCAGATAACTTTTAGGGTTGTTCTTTATAGTAACAATGTGTTTGTTTATCCTATACCCATAAACCCCATAGGAATGGTATCATTGTTGTATGCAAAAGTGGTAGCACGGAATTCCCAAGCCGATTTGGGAGGGTGAGGCAATCCCTCATTCCTACAAGCACTTCCATGGCAATAGTGCATGCTAAGTGTTTGTCAAAATGCCTCAAAGGTAGTCTTTGTCCCTATTGGAGCCCGAGTCTCCGGGATTGTAATACTAGTTCTATGTCGTCATGCACCACTTGGAATTTTAAGTGTGGGGTGGCTCACCGGTAGCTCTGTACTTTGAAATTGTAGACGACATCTTTGTATCATTGCTTGAATTTCATGCTAAAAGAATGAGGTGACGTCTGAGTAGCCTCGCAAAATTATTGAACATCATGTGATGAACTCTTAAGTGTGGGGTTGCAAGACCATGTTTTGAAATGTTGCAATGCGTCTAAAACTGATTAATGTTCACTTGTGTAGGTACGAACATGCCTCCAAAGAAGGATACTGGTAAAGGCAAGGCAAAGCCACTGCTCCGTCCAAGGCTAAGGCTCCCTCCGCACCTCCACCGAAAAAGAGAAAAGGGGGAAGCCATATCAAGTCAGGTTGAAGGACTGCAAGCCGTTGCAGCTATAGCAGCCACTCGTCCACAACCTCAGGGCCAACGGGAATTTGGAATCAAGGGCATACCCCCACATGTCAAGGACTGGTACAAGCTTTGCCGGCCGACACATATAAATCCCGAGGCAGCTGTTCATGAGCGTCGCCTATTGATACCCAATTTTTCCCATAATATTTTTAAATTATGCCTGGGCATCAACTAGTATTTTTCATACAATTTTTGCATTTTTAAATATTTAAACTAATTTCTTCCAGCATTTATTTTTATAAAACAATCATTAAATTGCATCACAAAAATAGTTTTAATAATTTTTTGTGACTTAGTTTTATCATTTGCATTCGTATTAAGTTTTAATTATTGCACAAATAGCCACATCTGTATTTTAAGATGCAATTGCAATTACTTTGCAATTATAGCCTATGCATGCATTATTACATTATTTTACCGAAAAATAGCCTTTTATATTTTTTTAAATCTTAAGTATTTACTTTAAAACATTTCCATGCATGAAAATCATTTTTATAATTTATTAACCATTTTTAAAAAAAATTATTTTAACAATTAATTACGTATTTAACAAATAGCCCCTTTTTTATTTAAAATCTAACCTATTAACCAGCTCAATACCCTTTTAATACCAGCCCAATACCCCTTTAATATCAGCCCAATTTACCTAAGCCCAAATCTACACCTACCCGACCCAAGATCCCCATCAAATCGTGGCCGTTGATCTAAAATCAATGGTCCATATCAATACTTGCCTTTTTTTAATCAAACAACCCCCTAAACCCTAATCGTTTCCTCCATACGGCCACCCTTGGATCCCCACTTCTCTGGTTCTCTTTAAAACCAACCCCTAACCCTAATCATCATCACCCAAACTCAGCCCTAGTCCTTTGAATTCTTGTCCGATCTATGGAGTCATATGGTTGTACGAAGCCTCTACTTGTCTCCCATCCCCTTGGTTATTCGATTATGTGGTTTTTGTGGAAGAACCTCGAAGAGATCTGGTCCAGATCTCGTTCAAAGCTCTTCAAGGGTTCGTCCATGGTTTGCGAGTAATTTCTATTGAAGTTCCATGGTTCAAATCTCTGGTTCAAAACAAGGTTCTCTTTACCCCTCCCCTTTCTCCTTAAAATCCTAATCTTTGGACATGAATCTGTCCCGATCTTTGTATATCTGGAAGGATTCTGTGATGACCCAAAAGGTCATCACTTGTTTTAAAAATAAATTCTACATTTTGAGGCCTTAAAAACCTCTTCCGGCATCACCTCAATTTGTGTGTGCAGTCCGAGTGCGTAGCCAGAAAGCCATTATGTGAAAATCTATGAAAAATGATGAATTTTGACTTTAAAATGGATTTAAGTTGTCTTCGGTCAATATTTTGGGTAAACGGACCCGTGCCTGTGATTTGACGATCCTGGAGGGTCCATAGAAAAATATAAGACTTGGGCGTATGCCCGGAATCAAATTCCGAGGTCCCAAGCCCGGGAAATAGATTTTTAAAGAAAATTATTTTCTGGAATTGTTTATGAGTTTTGGAAATGAAACGTGTTTAAAACTTGATGGTATCGGGCTCGTATTTTGGTTCCGGAGCCTGGTACAAGTCTTATATGTGATTTAAGACGAGTCTGTGAAATTTGGTAAGAAACGGAAGTCGTTTGAGGTGATTTGGACCCATAGTTGTTTAAATTGATACTTTGAAAGTTTTGAGATTTTTCTTAGATTTCTATGCTAAATTCGTTGTATAAGAGGTTATTTTGGCGATTCAATCACACAGATAAGTTCATATGATGTTTTTGAGTTAGTATTCATGTTTGGTTTTGAGCCCCGAGGGATCGGGTGAGTTTCGGAAGGTTTTGAACTTAGGAAAAAATTGCAGGTCTTTGCTGTCTCAGAGCATAGAGGTTTTGTTCTTCGCGTTCGCATGGGTCCACTCGCGAACGCGTAAGGCAATTTCCTTAAGTTCCAGTTTGCTCTTCGTGAATGTGGAGCTTGGGACGTGAATGCGAGGCTGTAGGGGGAGTACCCTTCGCGAACATGTCCAGGCACTCGCGAACGCATAAGGTTAAAGGCCTGAGGGGGGGTTTCACAAATGTTCTATGCGAACGCGGTCGTCTGACCGTGAACGCGAAGGCTCCAGGAGTTGAAACTCCTCGAACGTGAGTCGTCGAACGCAAAAGCGAAGGTCAGCTAGGCCTGACCCATCGCGAATGCGACTGGCCTATTGCGAACGCGATGAAGGCCTGCCCAGTGATTTTTAAACAGTAACAGAACATACGGGATTTCACCAAAATTTCATAACTTCTTCTTCCAAACTCCAAATTGGGCGATTTTTGTAAGAGAACTTCACCACAAATCCATAGGTACATAATCTTAGACTCATTTTCTTCAATTTCCATTAACGCCCATTAGATTTCTAGGCCTAAATCGTGTTCTTAAAGGTAGAAAATTAGGGATTTGCGTAGAGTTACGGATTTTTGTATAATTGGGATTTAGACCTCGTTTTGGGGTAAGATTTTGGAACTAATTACATATTCGGGCTTGTAGGTGAATGGGTGATCGGGTCTTGGTCCGAACCTCGTGTTTTGACCATGCGGGCCCGGGGTCAATTTTTGACTTTTGGGAAGAATGATAGGAAATCTATAATTGAGCATTTGAAATTGGATTGTTTAGCGTTTAGTGATGTTATTAAGTCGATTATGTCTAGATACAATTGATTTGGACCCAAATTCAAAAGGAAAAGCGGTGTTTGAGGCTTGAGTTGGTCGTGGATGTTCAAGGTAATTGTTTGGTCTAACCTTAGCTTGAGGGATTAGGGGTTGTGTCCTATTTGCTATGTGTTACTTGTTGAGTACGATGTATAGGCATGGTGATGAGTAGCTATACGTTGGTGTCAAGCATGACCATGAGTCTTAAATTGAAATTGTTGTGTTCATAGCAAATACTACGAATGCCTAAATTGTTGATTCTCTGTGTTGAGCAAGGATTATGATTGTTCTCATGGAAATTACTTATGATTGAGTATTGGTGTTAGTTGTGGAAGTTAGATATTGGAACAGGTTTGGTTATAACTGATTTTTCCCTTGCCGGGACGTATTTACTTATACTGTTGATTTTTCCTTGCCGGGATAGTGTTGTTTCTTTATTGATCCCTTGCCAAAACTTTCGTTGTGATTGGTGTTGAACTGTATATGTGGATCGGGTTGCGTGTCGCAACAATATTATATTTGGATCGGGTTGCACGCCGCAACAATATTATGCTTGGATCGGGTTGCACGCCACAATAATAATACAATTGGATCAGGTTGCACGCCGTAACAATGTTATTATGTTTTGGGGTCGGGTTGTGCGCCACAACAATAGATAATACAAAGTGCTTATAAACTGGTTACGAGTTCCTTATTATTTTGCTGTAAATTCTAAATTGTCCTTATGCCTTTCTCTTAAATTATTGTTGGTACTGATATTTACCCGTAGCATGTTTCCCCCTCCCAGCTTTACTTGTTTATTCCGATTTTTATTTTTCGATGTATACTATATAACCGCATAGGTTTATTTGGTAGTTTGGTCCTAGCCTTATCACTACTTCACCGGGGTTAGGCCAGACACTTACTAGCACATGAGGTCGGTTGTGCTGATACTACACTCTGCACTGTGTGTAGATCCCGGAGTGGAAGCTTTTAGACCATAGCTTTGGGTGGATGCCTTCAGTCCAGTCAAAGATCCTGAGGTAGTCCTGCAGGCATTAGAGAATCCCGAGGTAGTCCTACAGGCGTCCGCATGCCCGACATTCTCTTCTATCTTTATATGTATTCTGTTTTTAATTACTTTAGAGATAGATTGTACCTTTCTTTCCAGACATTTGTATGTAGTATTCGTAGATGGTTGATATTGTGACACCAGATTTCGGTTAGAGATGTATGTTGGTATTGTCGTACCATTTTTTTGGCTAAGTTATCAGATTACGTCTTCCGCGTGTATTTATTTATCGTTAATAGTTTACTGTTGATCGCATGCTGATCTAAATTGTTCAAAAGGGCTAAATAAAAGAGTTAGTGATTCTATAATACGCGGCTTGCCTAGCTATCACGAGTAGGCGCCATCACGACTCCCGAGGGTGGGAAATCCGGGTCGTGACAAGTTGGTACCAGAGTTCTAGGCTACATAGGTATCATAATTCACGGACAAGTTTAGTAGAGTCTGAGGGATCATTACGGAGACGTCTGTATTTATTCACCAGGGGCTACAAAGTTATGAAAAACCTCACATTTATTATTTCCTGTCGTGCGGTTTGGTTAATCAATGCTAATTGAATTTCTACTCTGTTCTTTCGCAGATGGCGAGAACACGCGCTTCCTCATCCACTGATCAGCAGCTCGAGCCCCCAGCAGCAGCTCCTACAAGGGGTAGAGGGCGAGGCTGAGGCTGTACTAGAGGCCGAGGTAGGGGCAAAGCTCAGCCAAGAGCAGCAGCACCAGCGGCGGAGCCTCAGGTTGACTTTGATGATGAGGTTCCGGCCCAAACAGTTTCGGTGGGCCCAGCTTAGGTCCCAGAGGGGTTTATTGCTACCATAGTACTCCAGGATTCTCTGGTCCATCTAGTGGGCCTTATGGAGAGTGTCACCCGGGCAGGCTTGCTTCTTGTAGCACCAGTTGTCTCTCAGGCTGGGGGAAGAGCCCAGACTCCTGCTACTCACACTCCGGAGTAGATGGCTCCCCAGTTTTAGACTCCAGCAGCTCAGCCAGTTGAAGCAGTTCAACCGGGTGTGGTAGCTCAGACCAGTGATGGAGCAGCTATGTCTGCCGATGCTTTATGGAGATTGAACATGTTCACCAAGCTCTTCACTACTACTTTCAGTGGTGCATCTCCTGAGAATCCCCAGGATTATCTAGATAGCTGTCACTAGGTTCTCAGGAACATAGGGATAGTGGAGACTAATGGGGTCGACTTTGCTACTTTCCGCTTGTCTGGATCCGCCAAGACTTGGCAGAGAGATTATTGCTTGGCTAGACCAGCCGGATCACCAGCTTTGAATTGGGAGCAGTTTACTCAGCTATTTCTGGAGAAGTTTCTCCGTATCACTCAGAGAGAGATCTATCGGAGGCAGTTTGAGCATCTCCGGTAGGGTTCTATGACTGTTACTCAGTATGAGACCAGATTCATCGACTTGGCCCGTCATGCTCTTATCATACTTCCCACCGAGAGATAGAGGATGAGGAGGTTCATTGAGGGAATTATTCAGCCGATTCAACTTCAGATGGCTTAGGAGACAGGGAGTGAGATTTCTTTTCAGGAGGCGGCCAATGTCGCCAGGAGCGTGGAGATGGTTCTGTCGTAGGGGGGTGGTCAGGGGTCTGACAAGAGGCCTTGTCATTCAGGCAAATTCAGTGGTGCCTCGTCTGGAGGCAAGGATTCGTATGGTAGAGGTCGTCCTCCTAGGCCTTTTCAGTCAGCACTTCAAGTTTGTCATGTCGCTTCAGGTGATCGTGGTTCTTATATGCAGTATTCCAATCAGCAACCCTACAGTGCACCACCAGCTCCTGTTAGTGCACCGCCGCTCCAGAGTTTTTGGGGTGGTCATTCAGGTCGCCAGGGTTAGTCTCAGTTTCCTCAGCCACATCACTCATGTGAATGTTTTGAGTGTGATGAGTATGGTCATACCTGGAGGGCTTGTCCAAGATTAGTGGGTACTCAATCGCAGTAGTAGGGTTCCCGTGCTATTGTTCAGGCACCCGGTGTTCCGCCGCCCACTCCGCCAGCTAGGGGTGGGGGTAGAGGTGCTAGAGGTGGAGGTAGAGGTATTAGAGGTGGAGCTCAGACCGCTAGAGGTGGAGGCCATCTAGTTGTAGGCCGTCCCAGAGATGTAGTCCAGGGTGGTGGGGCCCAGCCCCGATGTTATGCTCTTCCAGCCAGGCTTGAGGCTGAGGTTTCCGATACAGTTATCACAGGTACTATTCTGGTTTGTAGCAAAGATGCTTCAGTTTTATTTGATCCATGGTCTATATACTCCTATGTATCATCTTATTTTGCACCGTATCTGGTCATGCCTAGTGATTCCTTAAGTGCTCTATATATGTGTCTACACTGGTGAGTGATTCTATTGTGGTAGATCATGTCCATCAATTGTGTATAGTTGTGATTGGGGGTCTTGAGACTCGTGTGGATTTATTACTTATGGATATGGTTGATTTTGATGTCATATTGGGGATGGACTGGTTATCACCTTATCACGCTATCTTGGACTGTCATGCCAAGACTGTGACCTCAACCTTGCTAGGTTTACCTCGTTTGGAGTGGAGAGGGACTCTTGGTCATTCTACCCGTAGTGTCATCTCTTATGTGAAGGCTCAGCGTATAGTCGAGAAGGGGTGTTTGGCCTATTTGGCATATGTTCGTGACTTGAGTGCCAAGTTCTATTGATTCTGTGTCTGTTGTTCGTGAGTTCCCTGAGGTATTCCCTTCAAACCTGCCGGGTATGCCACCTGACTAGGCTATTGACTTCTGTATTGATTTGGCTCTGGGCACTCAGCCCATTTCTATTCCGCTGTATCGTATGGCCCCCCTGAGTTGAAAGAGTTGAAGGAGCAGTTGCAAGACTTGCTTGAAAAAGGCTTCATTAAACCTAGTGTCTCGCCTTGGGGTGCGCTGATGTTGTTTGTTAAGAAGAAGGATGGATCGATGAGAATGTGTATAGATTACCTGCAGTTGAACAAGGTTACAATCAAGAATAAGTATCCATTGCCGAGGATTGACGATTTGTTTGATCATCTTCAGGGTGCCAAGGTATTTTCGAAGATTGACTTGAGATCTGGCTACCATCAGTTGAGGATTAGGGCATCCGATGTCCCTAAGATAGCTTTCCGCACTCGGTACGAGCATTATGAGTTCTTGGAAATGTCATTCGGGTTAACAAATGCCCCATCAGCTTTTATGGATTTGATGAACCGAGTGTTCAGGCCTTTCTTGGATTCGTTCGTGATAGTCTTCATTGATGATATTTTGATCTATTCCCGCAGGCAAAAAGAGCACGAGCAGCATCTTAGAATGGTTCTTCATTCCTTGCGGGATAGTCAGTTGTATGCCAAGTTTTCAAAGTATGAGTTCTGGTTGAGTTCACTTGCATTCTTGGGTCATGTTGTATCAGCAAAGGGTATTCAGGTTGATCCGAAGAAGATAGAGGCAGTCATGAACTGGCCTATACCCCGTCAGCTACATAGATCCGGAGTTTTTTGGGTTTGGTAGGCTACTATCGTCGGTTTGTGGAGGGTTTTTTGTCTATTGCAACCCCGATGACAAGGTTGACCCAGAAGGGTGCCCAGTTCAGGTGGTCGGACGAGTGTGAGGCGAGCTTTTAGAAGCTCAAGACAGCTTTGACTACCGCACCAATGTTGGTTTTTCCCACAGGTTCCGGGCCTTATACTATTTATTGTGATGTATCTCGTATTGGACTTGGTGCGGTGTTGATACAAGATGGCAAGGTCATTGCCTATGCTTCGCGGCAGTTGAAGATTCATGAGAAAAACTATCTGGTTCATGATTTGGAGTTGGCAGCCATTGTTCACGTGTTGAAGATTTGGAGGCATTATCTGTATGGCGTGGCATGCGAGGTGTTCACGGATCACAAGAGTCTGCAGTACTTGTTTAAGCAGAATGAGCTAAATTTGAGGCAGAGAAGGTGGTTGGAGCTGTTGAAAGACTACGACATCACCATCTTATATCATCTGGGAAAGGCCAATGTGGTGACCGATGCTTTGAGTAGAAAGTCAGCCAGTATAGGCAGTCTTGCTTATATTCCGGTCGGTGAGAGGCCGCTTACTTTGGATGTTTAGGCTTTGGCCAATAAGTTCGTAAGGTTGAATGTTTCTGAGCCCAGCCGTATGTTAGCTTGCACAGTCGCTCGTACTTCTTTATTGGAGCGTATCCGAGATCGGCAGTATGATGATCCCCATTTGTGTGTCCTTAGAGACACGGTGCAGCACGGAGGTGCCAAACAGGTTACTTGTGACGACCCAACCAGTCATCTCATGAGTTACTGCTCTGTTTCCCCCATTTCTGCTTCTTATTTCTTTGTATAATGGTTCTATATGTGATCGAGTTGATTGGTTAGGGTTCGGAAAGGAATTGGTAAGGTTTGAGACACTTAGTCTCTTTTGAGAAAGGTTAAATTGGAAAAGTCAATCGGATGTTAACTTATGTGTTAGGTTAGCTTTGAGAGGTGATTTGGGATATAGGAGCGTGATCGGAATGAGTTTTGGTGGTCGGAGTAGATTTAGGCTTGAATTGGCGAAAGTGGATTTTTGTCGATTTTCGGTTGGTAGGTGAGATTTTGATATAGGGATCATACTGGGATTCCGAGAGTTTCAGTAGTTCTGTTGTGTCATTTGGGATGTGTGTGCAAAATTTCAGTTCATTCGGATGTGGTTTGGTTGGGTTTTTTATCAAAAGCGGAATTCAGAAGATTTTTGAAACTTAGGCTTGAATCCGATGTGTTTTGGTTGATTTGATGTTGTTTGAGGTGTTTTGAAGATTGGTACAAGTTTGAATAAGGTTTTGGGATATGTTGGTGCCTTTGGTTGAGGTCCCGAGGGCCTCGAGTGTGTTTCGGAGGGTTGAACGGATCATTTTAAGTTAAAGAAAAGTTACAGATTTTGGTTTCAGCTGTTGCAAGTATTTTGCTCTTCGCGTTCGCGAAGGGTCAGGAAGGGAGGCATCAGGTTTGGCCTTCGCGTTCGCAATGGGGAGTCCCGTGTTGGTGAAGGGCCAGAATGGTAGGCATCGCGTTTGCGAGAGGCCTGGCCGTGTTCGCGTAGGTTGGTAAAGCTGAGGCATCGCGTTTGCGATGGTGGGATCACGTTCGCGAAGAAGACTTTTGGTCAATGGAATTTTTGTGCTTCGCGAACGCGAGACTTTGACCGCGTTCACGAAGAAGGATTTCATGCATGGGCAGAATGTTTAAATACTCATCTTGTCCGCGATTTTGGGGTTTATTTCTTCCATTGTTGATTGTTTTTGGAGCTTTTTGTAGAGGATTGAGGATGGATTCAAGGGGAATCACTTGGAGGTAAGATTCTTAGACTTAAAACTCGATTCTATTATGAAATCTACCTAATAAATCATGGAATCTAAGCTTAAAATTGAGGAATTAGGGCTTGAGATTAAGAGACTTTAAAATGAGAATTTGAAGGGCCATTTGGACTCCGATTTCAGTGTTCTTGGTATGTATGGACTTGTGGGAGAATAAGTATTCCGTTGATGTAATTTTTATCGAATTCCGAGACGTGGGCCCGGGGCCAGGTTTTGGGAATTTCGGGATTTATGTCGTATTTTGATTATTTTCGCTTGGGCTTCGTTCCCTTAGCATATTTTGACACAGTGATTCTGATTTTGGATAGATTCGACGCGAGTGGAGGCTGATTTGAGGGTCAAAGGCATCGCGAGCTAGAGATTCGACCGGTTTGAGGTGAATAATGATTGTAAATGATATTTGGAGGGTATGAAACCCCGAACTTGCATATCATTTTGCTATATTGATGTGACGCACATGCTAGATGATAAGTGTGGGGTCATGCACTGTAGGGGATTGTGACTTAGTCCGTCCCAAATGAGGGTTATGATTCTGTCACGACCCAAAATCCCAACCCGGTCGTGATGGCGCCTCTCATGAGGACAAGGCCAGCCAATCAACAAAACAGTACATCTCTTTATAATTACTTAGCAGGAATAAGTCAAAATCATGGGCAATATAATCTTAAATGCGAAATAAACGTGATAGAACAAGGAAAACCATCCCAACTCAGCCCGAAATCGGGGTGTCACGAGTCATGAGCTACTACAGAGTTTACTAATATTTTACAAAGTCTGGAATTATCATAAATAACAAAGATAAGGGAGAAAACGGGGCTGCGGACGTCAACAGCTACCTCGTTACTCCTAGTCACCGCCTGGTCTGGAAAGAATCAGCGCTCAGGAGCGAACTTAGCTCTGCCTGTATCTGCACACATAGTGCAGGGAGTAATGTGAGTACTCCGGCCCAGTGAGTAATAAAAGTAACTACAGTCTGAAGATAAGAAAATCCAGTAAATACACAAAGTAAGCTAAAATCCAAATATACAGCAACATATGGAACTGAACAGCTAAGCAACAGTATAAAGGCAAATACATGAATGCAATTGAATGCATATGATGGTACATTCCAGTACCCACTGCGGCGTGCAGCCCGAGCCATCCATATTTATTTATCGTCAACGACGCTCACTGGGGGTGTGTACAGACTCCGGAGGGGCTCCTACAGTCCAAGCGCAATATCTTGGTCAGTCATTGTTACCTGACCGGTCAACCATTGTTACCTGACCAATTTATATCATACAGTGCCATTGTTACCACTGTTCAAGTATATCATCCAGTGTCATTGTTACCACTATTCAAGTATATCACACAATGTCATTGTTACCACTGTTTCAAGTCACTTTATAATCAGTCCAAAAAATAATATAATAAGCCCCTTGGGCATTTACAAAACAGAAGTTCCCAGTCCGGAATACATTTAAAAATATCATTTAAGTTTTCAACACTTAGAATTATGGCTGAGTTTGCAAAACAACATTTAAAACCTTGGACTGAAATTAAATGATATGCAAATCATACTAAGCAGTAATATCAATCCTCGAAGGATTTTACAAATCGGCACAAGGCCCCAAACATGGCATCAAGCCCAGTAATATCAATGAAGTATGTGTATCAATCACCAGTATAGTATAAACATCACACGGGATGGACCAAGTCACAATCCCCAATAGTATCCGACCCCGCACTCGCCATGGAGTGCGTGTCACGCCTCAATATAGCGTTACGATGTGAAAGTCCGGGGTTTCAAACCCTCAGAACAGCATTTACATCTATTACTCACCTCTAGCTCGCTATGCCCTTGCCTCTCTAATTGGCCTCCTCGTGTGACGAATCTGCCAAAAATCACACAAACATCGATGAAGTTCGATTTCTAAAAGACGGGGTTTTAACCATACATATCTGAAATTCGCCCCTTAATGATAGTATAATGATCCCATACAGTTATGTAACTTCAATCTACAATACAACACTCAATAGGGCTAATATTAGTACTAGATCCCATAAATTATGCCATTTAGGCATATTATCAAACATCTTGTAGGCATAAATATTTACACCTCTTAACTATAGCATTGGTTCCTCCAACTATCACCATTAACCAATAATTCATCACACTATTATTCTTTAACAATTTATACTCCTAACATCACATGTGTGATCAACCATTCACACCCAAACCAACAAAAATTCCATCAAATAAACACCTTTAAATCCCTACCATGTTCATGTATTTAAATTGAGAATTTATGGCTTCCAACCACCATACAATAAGTTGTAATACTTGATTCATACTCATATTTCCATAATATATCCATATATGTGAGTCTAAGGGTGTAGGATTACCTTTTGGAAGAAATCTTGCAAAACTCTCCTTTGAGTTCTTGAAGGAATTTCTTGAAAATCTAAGGAATTTTAAGATCAATCCATGTTAATATAAGTGTTTGGGAGTAGTAATCAACTCAAAATACTCCAAAAATCTTACCTTAGGAGTGCAATTGGGTGCCTTGGTCGAATTGGGGGTGTTGGGGAAGCCCTAGGCTTGAGAAATGACTCAAAGTCCGTCATTTCCCGTCCTTAGGTGTATTTAGAGGCCTGATACTAGCGCGCCCGCGCTAGTGAGGCAGAAGAAAACCAATTAGCGCTGGCTACGCGCTCCCGCGCTAAGGTCGCACTACTGATACATGCCCAGTTAAATGATCATAACTTTCTGTATACAACTCCAAATTACAAACGGTTTGTTGCCTTGGAAACTAGCCTCAAAGATCTTTAATTTGATAGGTAGATCCTCATACAACTCCTTATATAACTGTAGATATGGTCATTTAAAGTGACGTCTTGTGCACACTCATTTACAATTTCGTCTATTATGAAATTTCCCAACTTCAAAAGTTCCCATTAGCCATCCGAAATCACCCCGAGGTCCTCGAGACCTCAACCAAAAATACCAATACATCCTATAATATTATTCAAACTTGTTCCAATTATCAAAACACCTCGACTAACACCAAAATTATCGAATTACATCAAATTCAAGTCTAAGTTCCTTTAAAACTTCCAAAACGAGCATTCGATCAAAAACTCGACCAAAATATGTCCGAATGACTTGAAATTTTGCACAAATATCCAAAATGGCATAACGAAGCTACAGAAATTCTCGGAATTCCATTCCGACCGTCGGATCAAAATTTCACCTATCAACCGGAAATCGCCAAAATACTAACTTCGCCAAAATGAGCTAATTTCTTCACCGGACCTCCAAAATTAATTCCGATTGCGCTCCTAGGCCTTAAATCATCCCCCGAAACTAACCGAATCATCGGAATTCAATTCCGAGCCCTCTAACTCACAAGTCAATGTCCGGTTGACTTTTTCAAACTAATTCTTCCTTAAAGAGACTAATTATCCCATTTCATACCAAACTCGATCCGAATTGACTCAAATTCACCAAGTACACATATTGAAATATGAATAAGCATTTAACGGAGAATACAGGATGCAAATACAAGAAACGACGGTTCGGGTCGTTACAACTGCGTATATGATTGGAAACTAATTGCTATCATCATGTTTTGGGCTAAATGCCATATTTGGGCCTCGTGCCAACTATTTGAACCCTTCGGGGATTTTTATTGATATTTCTTAACTGTTTTGACTTTATACTTGAACTCAGTCATGCTATATTTCATCGTTTTTCATAACTCAGCCATGTTTACTCTGTTTTAATATATCAAATAATATTTTGGGCTAAGCATCTGTTTTACTATTTCCCGAGTGGCTTATGTGATTTTAACTGAGTAATGCCGAGGGCTTGTGCTGTGAGGATACTTTTGGGTCGGGCTACACGCCGCAGCGGTGATACACTGATTATGATTATGAGGTCGAGGGCCTGATATATGTACGCCACGAGGTGGCTTGATTGATATGAGGCTGAGAGCCTAGTGATGATGCTACGAGATGGCTTGATATTGCGCTTGGGCCGTAAGGGGCCCCTCCAGGAGTCTGCACACCCCCAGTGAGCGCAGGTACCCATTGTGATATGATATTGAACCCGAGGGACTGGTATTGTTCTAAGATGTTGCTCGAGGGGCAGATTTGTTGACACGGTGCCCGAGGGGCGAACCTTTATGTGTTTATCTTTTCTTAATTGCCTATCAAATTACCTGCTTAATTGTGGAAAAAGGCTTTTCATGAAGTTAAATTTGAGTTAAAGGATTTCTACCTATCTTTCATTGGTTTACTGTTTTTAAGGGTTTTACCGCTTCATTATAGCATGCCTTGTGCCTTACGTGATTTTCTGCTTTCAGTCTTTATTTATGATTATTACTCACTGAGTTGGAGTACTCATTTTACTCCCTGCACCCTGTGTGCAGATTCAGGCGTATCTAGTATCACTCCCGAGTGCTGATCATTTCCGGCTCAGGCGGATCCGAGGAGTCTCTAGGTAGCTGTTGGCATACACAGCCCGAAGCTCTTCCCTATCTTATTTTTTCATGTTCTTAGTTTCTATATTAAACTCTGTAGTTTGATTTGGAGTATTCCAGATTGTTTAGATGCTCATGACTAGTGACACCCCGGTATCGGGCTGTGTTGGGTTGTATTCCGCAAATTATGCTATTATCTATTAACTTTGGATTATCTTATCATGCTTTAGATTTATTTCTTATGGTTTAACTGTTAATAATTGGAAATGGGAAGTGTCAGCTGGCTGGCCTTGTCTTCACGAGAGGCGCCATCACGATCGGGTCCGAGTTTAGGGTCGTGACAAGTTGGTATCAGAGCCTAGGTTACATAGGTCTCATGAGTCATGAGCAGGTTTAGTAGAGTCTTGCGGATCGGTACAGAGACATCTGTATTTATCCTCGAGAGGCTGCAGAACCTTTAGGGAAAAAAACTTCATATTCTTGAAATTCTTGTTGTGCGAATTTGTTGATCCGAGTACTAAACTTCTGTTATTCTATTCTCACATAGATGGTGAGGATACGCTCTACCGGTCAGGATGGACGACCACCAGTACCACCAATTGTGTCCACCACAGTTCGAGGACGCGGTCGTGGTCGTGGTAGGCAGCTTTTGGACCATAGCTTTGGGTGGCTGCCTTTAGTCCAGTCAGAGATCTCGAGGTAGTCTTGCAGGCGTCCGCAGGCCCAGCATTCTCTTCTATCTTTATATGTATTCTGTTTTCATTACTTCAGAGACAGATTGTACCTTTCTTTCCAGACATATGTATGTAGTATTCGTAGATGGTCCGTGATATTGTAACACCGATTCCAGGTAGAGATGTATGTTAGTATTGTCGTACTATTTTTTTGGCTAAGTTATCAGATTACGTCTTCCACATATATTTATTTATCGTTAATAGTTCACTGTTGATCACACGTTGATCTAAATTGTTAAAAATAGCTAAATAAAAGAGTTAGTGATTCTATAATATGCAACTTGCCTAACTTTCACGAGTAGGCGTCATCACGATTCCCGAGGGTGGGAAATTTGGGTCGTGACAAATTCTGAGTTTGTCAATGACTTTTCTTTAAAGATCTCTTGTTTCTTTACTGTTACCAATTTTAGCACTATATTTTGGGTTCTTTGCTATCTACTGTTTGAATCTCTGCATACTTGAAATATTTTAAAGTTTCTGTAATTTTTCTTTAAGTTTCTCTTATTCCTCTACTACTGACCGATTTTAAACACTACAACACTTCATGTTTTTGACTTCTATGAATTCTGTTTGATCGAATCTCTGTATGTTGTCACACATTCCAGTTTTCTTCTTTAAGTTTTTCCAATCTAGGGTTTCCCAAAAATTTCTTTCTCCAAAACGTTTGATGATTTTGAGTGTTTAATCTTCTGTTTCTTGTGTGTTTTAACCGATTTCATAAAGATTGCTTTAACCCTAACTTGTTTATTCTAAAAACCTAATTTTTTGACATTATTATTTTAATTCTGAGTTTGTCTAGGTTACTTGCGTACTGACTTTGTCATGCTTTGGTTTATGTGATTCTTCTTTAGCCTAATTTGATATCTTTTGATTTTTTAAACCTAGTATGCCTCTATTAATATTCTTGGTTCGACTTTTCTACTGAGTCTATGTGTCTATGTTCATTTTTTTCCTATTTGTGGTAAACCTATACTTTTCTCCTTAAATCAGTGATTGATTTGGATTATTATTTTATCAATTTGTTTTGTTAAGACCTATGTGCTAATTCCTGCCTATTTCCTTTATTTACAATCTTGATTAGCTTTATTATCTTATTCAATTAACCGTGATATTCACTGATTCTTCACCAATCATTTCCTTAATTAAACTTCTATCTATTTACCCCTAATTGCTCATTTGATTTTCTTTCCTTAAATATATTCTGTCTTTACCGTTGGTTAATTACCCTTAATTAAGGGAAAATTATACTAATTGGTGTATAATTGATTCTGTGGCTTCCTTAATTGAGAAGGGTTGATTCCCTTTACCTTATTTCCCTTGCTCATAACTGTTATATATACTCTCCTTTACTCCTCACTTCTAGACACGAACACTAGTTCATCTACACTCTCACACTCTCAAAAGCTCTCTCTCTGTTCTCTTTTGTTGCTTGCAATTATCACTAATCCAGTCGGCCGTAGCCAAGGCTGGCTATTTGCACCATCTCTGCTCTATACTCTATATTCTCTTCTCAACTGGTATGTCCTGATTCAATTTCCATTCAAAAACTATGTGTTGTCTTTGTTGCTGCAGTCATTAGTTTTGATTTCCAGTTCTATTTGCTATTCTACTATCATATGCTCAATATGTAACCAGCATGCCTAGATTACACTGCCTAATTATTGTATCGCTCAACATTTTTATGTTTATTTGTTAAAAGCTATAGCTAGTATACTGTTTAGCATGTCAATCCTGTTTTAGATAATTTGTTCACTAGTATGCCCAAGCTATATTATGTGTTTACTGTCTCGCCCAGCATGTCTAAATTCTGCTTGTTCTGTATGTGATTAGTATTTCTAAAACCTTGAATTCTTCATGAAGTGTTTGTCTATGTTTGTTCATCTAAGTCTAACTTTCTCTACTTCACCAATGAGATCCCGTTTGTGTCTAAGACATGTGTGTTCTTAACATATCTTTGTAACTAACTTGTCAATTCCATAGCTTCTTGAGGAATATGTGTATTTGTTTGCCATCACTAAGGTGCATTCTAGGTATCCCCTACCCCTTTCTCCTTGTGTGAAGTCTGTTTGCCAAAATGTTTTCTGAAACAGTGTGTTTTGTGACTTGCTCTCTGATCCCAAAAAATGTTCTTCATGTTTTTCTCAAACTGTTTTCCACCCTAACTATGTACTGGTTTCAGAAAATATTTTTCATTCCTCAGGCCCTCTTGCTACTGCTTACCAAACTCTTTTAAATCATTATGCACTCTCACATTACTCTTAGATTACTAAATCTTGCCCCTCTGATATGTGTACTGCTTTGAGACCCTTGAGATCTCTGAACTCTGGCATATCAGGGTTGGCACTTCCACACTACACATAATCAGTTCTTATTTGAAAAAGGTCCAGGTGTGAGCACTTCCCGGGATCCTTGAGGTCCTTGGGGAACTCTGACACACCTAGACATGAATTGGGCTATGGAACTTTGGGCATTTGAGACTAGTGAAGGCTTGGTACGCCAGGATTGTTTTGGGCCTGCTTCAGGCTCCCTATAGTTTAACTTCTATTCTATTTATGTAATTTATATTTAATTCTTGGTCTGTAATAATTAATTGTAAATAAACATTGGGGTGATTAGTGAAAAAGGGTGGGTAGTTGTATATTGTGGGTAAAGTTGGGTAGATAATATGCCTATAGGGTCCATTTCGATTCAAATGTGTGTGTTAGTTAATATGCCTATAGGATTTGCTTTGGTTCAAATAAATTCTGCTTCCTTTACTTCTACACAATTAGAAGTCATGCCTATAGGATCTAAATCAGCTTTAATAATAGAGATCATGCCTATAAGGTCTAAATCAGCTTTAATAGAAATCATGCCTATAGGGGTTTCGCTTTGGTCAAATAAATTCTGTTTGCTTCGCCTTATGTCTAACTAGAAGTCATGCCTATAAGATCTAAAACTAGCTTAGTTTGACTTTAACTCATGTTTGTAAGCTCTGAATCAGTTTAATAACATACTTTTTTCGTGTTAATTAATATAACTAAAAAGTATGCCTATAGGATCCAAATTACCCGTTTAAAATTGTTTACTGATTCACTGCATTCCTGATTAATGATTAGATACCATGCTCATAGGATATCACCATTATATGCCTAGGCAAGCCTATAGTTCGATTAAAATCCTGCAACTGTAAAACTATGTTCTGTTATTTGTGACTGCTCATATTCAACAGGTCTAAAATCAGTAGGCAAGCTAAATAGGTCTTTGATACTTTTGTTCAAATTCAGTACTGTATACTCTCTGCTCACCTAGATATCATGTTCTATGGCTTTCTCTTAAATACCTAAAACCGTTGTTTGAGACGTGCACTTACTTGTTCTGTCTGTGGAGGTAAAAATGTGAGCCTTTAATTGTTCTCTCTTTAATGCAGTCCTAACTGTTTTGATTGACGCCTAGATTTTTTTCCTTTAAGTACCTTAGGATGGTCTAGAACTAGCTAAATTAAAGGTTCTAACTACCTCCAGGGCCACAAGGAAGGGACGGGTAGTGCACGTATAGGATATCTTTAAAGGTTGCTAGAGCGCTTTAGGCTATGACCAAGGGGAGGGAATTGGGTAGTAAGGATATGATGACTACGCGCTAATGTCACGTGTAGCCCCTCATTGAGGAGTGATTACCGGGCATTGTGTAGGTATGATCCTGTAGACTAACTAACCTAGGACCCCTCTTTCAACTCCCGTTGTTTAAATGAATTTAATTTTCTTTACATATGTACAAATTGTTCAAATATCTTTCCTTGCTTTTATTACTTGAATCATACATGTACTCAGAATGTCAAAACATGCCTTTATTTGAGAATACGTGTTGAAACTGCTTATTTGTTAAAAGGACTAATTCACATGGTTTAAGTTCGGTCGGGACCCATCGTACTGGACCGCGAGGGATGCCTAACACCTCCCCCTCAAGGTTATTTCGAGCCCTTACCCTAATCTCTAGTAATGCAAACTAGTCCATGAGTTAATTGCTCTAGGTTCCCTAACGTACCATAATCCGTTAGGTGGCGACTCTTCAAATACCCAATTCCCAAAAGGAAATGAGTTATTTCCCCCGTGAATGTCGAAACCCGGACTTCCCCGTCAAAAAAAGAAAAAAGGGGGCGCGACAGCATGGCGACTCTGCTGGGGATATTTTAGGCTCTTACCATAATGAACTTATCTTTTGTGAATTAGTCCAAGCATACTCTATCTCACGTACCCTTTCCCCTTATTTGAATTTAACTGTCTATTTTCAAGCATTTATGATACTTTTATTCCTGAAACTTACTTGTCTCCTTGATTTCTTTTTCCGTAACTGTCTTTTAATTATTTAAATACTGCATTTATTATTTTTCTTATGTGAAAATACTTGACAACATGTTATTTATTGTTGCATAAATCATGCTCAACATCATATTCCACTCGTGCGTAATTAATCCTATAGCAACGCTTGATGAGTGTTTGCGCTCTTCCTATATATCACCATTTAAATTCGGAAAGGCATATTTGCGGTAAAACTAGTCGATCAGCGGTGCGTTCGACGGTTCCGTACCTTTCCTCCTCAAGTTGTCCGCTTGAAGGCCCCACTCTAGACCTCTATAGCAGCCTTACTCTGATTAATTGTACATGCATCATGGTCAAACCTAGCCGGGTTAATATGTTGTCCGCATAATAACCCTTTAAGACAAGCCTTGTCCAAAAGTCCATCGGTTTTTCCATCATCCCAACGGACGTAACCATGATTATGTGCATTAATTTGTAGAAATAAGTGCCGATATACTAATCATTATTGTATAAATAGACGAACCTGGAGGGGGAAATGGCCTCTCTCTCTCTTTGTTTTGCAAAAAATGAGGCACGAGGTCCCTAGATTCGGTATGGTTAGCACACCCTCACTCTTGCTAGATTGGTGGGGGGATCTTTCTTCATGTGACCAAAACCATGTGAAACGAGTCTTAGGAAACTTGCCTTCTTTGATGGACCTTTAGCTCAACAAAATGCTGATCGAGGCTGCAACTATGTTTTGGGACAAGGAAAGGGATGTGTTCCATTTTGGGAACATAGAAATGACTCCCCTCCTAGAAGTAATAGGAGGATTTGTTGGGTTGCCTTGGGATAGCCCTAATCTATTAGCACCTCAAAACCGCACTGCCAGGGGATTTCTGAAGATGATAGGGCTGAAGAAGAATGAAAACTTGAAATGCCTAAAGGATTCCTACATACCTTTTGAGTTCCTTTATAAAGATATGGTCACAGCAGCTCCTACCGTATTTTTGATGATGAGTTCTCAATCACTTATTTAGGGTGGATTCATCGTAGGGTCTTCGTGTTTATTATATATTTCTTGGACATGCTGGTATTCCTAATCCAAGGGGATAGGATCCATACTAGACTGGCCATAGTGACCAAAACTCTGATGGACGGGATCGAGGGAGAGACATACACTATCATTCTTATGATCGTTACAGACATGTACCAGGCTTTGGAGCGATGTCAGAAGGGGTTCAGGTTCTTCGAGGGTTGCAACTTGCTGCTACATGTCTGGTTGTTGGAACATCTCCAAAAGGGACAATACCATCAAGAATTTCCGTGAAGGCCGTAGAATGATCACATAGCCTTCTATCATCCCAAAAGAATGAACTACATTCCAGACATGTTTGCTCAGTCAGAGGATGTTGTGGGATAGGTACATCTTTTCAAAAATTTGACCGAGGATCAAGTCCAGTAGATGTTCAAGTGGTTCCCTACCGATGAATTTATTGGGTTGAGGGGCATATACCCTTACGCTCTTCTCAAGGTTATGAGACAAGTAGGCAGGAGACAAACCATACCATGGGTCGCCAAAATATGTCACTTCAAAGCCAATTTCCAAGGTGACTCCATCCCGTATAAAAATGAAGCGCAACACATGTGGACCTTAAAGATTATTGTGGAGAATGATACTATTGAGACAGACCGATATCACACGGGCCACTCATACCTTTACCCTTCGTGGTTGGAGGACTACATAACTGGGGTCATTGAGCCAAGGACTGGGCCAGGAAACAAGGTCAAAGATGAGGTTGCTGAAGCAGAGGTGAAGTATAACAAGCTGCGGAAAAGAGTTCGAGAGTCTAAAGCCGAGCATATGGCACTACACAAGGCTGATAAGGAGATGATTAATGAGTGGAAAGAAAGAGCTATTAAATCCAGCGAAAGGCTGGAATATCTGGAGTACAGTTTAATGGAGTTGGAAGGGAAGATGAGAAAAAGGGTCACTGACTGCCAGAACGCTGAAGGAAACGAATGAAGGCATCTTGCAAGGGCATTCCTACTGCTGAACCTGTGCGAGCTGGGAGAGTTAATTGACAAAAGTATCCAGTCTGGAGAGGGTCCTTCTGGGACCAAGTAGATTAGATTTATTTGCTTTCCCTTCAAATGTAATAAGGCCAAGAGCCATTAGTGACATTATCTATTTAGTTTTGTTTTGGTTCGTTTACTTCTACATTAATGAAATGGGGCAATTATTGGCACTAAATTTCTCCAAATTTATTTGTCGCTAGGCCTACCTCGGGCACAATGAAGCACCCAAATTAGGACACTAATTTACATTCAAATATTGTAAACATTTCAGAATCCTTACTGACTTGTTTACCTTTTTGTTTTTCTTTATTTCTTTATTCCCATCCCCTAAGGTTGGTTCGCATATACTGGCATCATAAGCATATCATACCAGATCTAGAGGCCCTCCACCTTCTCCTCTTCCTCCTCCAAGCAATACAAAAGGCAAAGGAAAAGCAAAAATGGACGATTTAAGTGGTATTCGAAAGGAGAATGCTGAGAACATAGAAGCTTCAGATGGTCGGAGTACCCCGGCACCAAATGATCTAGTCTTGAGGTTGGAACAAAAGATATTAGAGCTACAAAGGGAGCTTGAGCAGGTCCGCAACTTGGCAAACTTATCACTCATCCCGAATGTCCCCGACATTAACTAACAAAACATAAAGAACCCAACACCTCCCCAAAACACACCAAACCAACATCCGCAAAACCGTCCTGCACCATATTAATACGCAACCCCACTGCAAAATCTTAATCCCCTACCAATACCAACTCCGCTATAGCATCACCATCAACCAATTCAGTACCCACGAATTGCCACTTATCACACTCCTCAGAACACACCACAACCCATTCCTGACCCTCAAAACTCAACCAATGACCACCACTACACCCAGGTACCTGGCACTCACCAAACAACCCCATATATGTGGAAACTGTACCTCACACTATCCAACCAATCTCCTATACACCAGAATCCTCCGAGAAGGACCTGCTCATTAAAAACATGGCTGAAGAACTCAAGAAGCCGACAAGTCGAGTTCAGGGTGTCGAAGGCAGCAAGGGAATAGAAGGTTTGAACTATGAAGACCTATGCATACAGCCAGATGTAGAACTGCTAGAGGGATACAAACCTTCCAAGTTCGAGATGTTTGACGGTACAGGTGATCCCAGGGTTCATCTGAGGACCTATTGTGACAAGCTTGTTGGGGTCGGGAAAGACGAAAAGATCCAAATGAAACTCTTTATGAGGAGTCTTACTGGGGATGCTTTGTCCTGGTACCTCAATCAAGATCCCAAGAAATGGTCCAATTGGGTGAGTATGGCAGCGGATTTCATGGACCGGTTGAGGTTCAATACAGAGAATGCACCAGATGTTTTCTATATCAGAATCTTAAGAAGAAGCCCACCGAAACCTTCTGCGAGTACGCTACTCATTGGATGTCGGAAGCGGCCAAGGTTAGGCCATCTTTGGACGAGGAACAGATGATCAAGTTCTTTGTCAGAGCACAGGATCCATAGTATTATGAAAGATTAATGGTTATTGAAAACCATAAATTCTCTGATATCATCAAGCTTGGGGAAAGAATTGTGGAAGGCATCAAAAGCGGGATGGTAACGAATTTTGAGGCATTACAGGCCACAAATAAGGCATTACAATCAGGCAGCATATCAAAGAAAAGAGACGTTGGGGCAGTAATGGTAGCTCAAGGCCCAAAATCTCCACTTACATACCAAACACCTCCACCCACATATCAGATACCTCCACCAACATACTAAGCACCACCACACACATATCAACCCTCATCTCCCAAATATTCCTAACAAGCCATTGCCTACCATACCTATAATTCACAACCATCTCACTTCCAATCACCTCCAGTTCGCCAAAATTTTCTAAGACCATAACCCAATTTTGACCGTAAGCCACCCAAATAGTACATCGCTATTGCTGAACCCATTGACCAGCTGTATGAAAGGTTGAAAGTCGCAGTTTACATCATTTCTATTGCTGTTGTGGCATTAGAGAACCCATCCCAATGGGTTAACCCAAACAAAACCTATGCATACTATTCTGGTATGAAAGGGAACACCATTGACGAATGTCGAATATTGAAAGAAAAGATCCAGACGCTGATTGACAACAAGGTTATATAGGTAAAAGAAGCCACGCCCAATGTCAGAAACACCCCTCTCCCTAATCATAGAGGTGGTGGGGTACATGTGATAGGGACAAACGAAGAGTGGGATCCTGAGGGGTCAATCAGACTTATTCAAGAAGGCGATGACTTTAAACTTGCAGTCACACTCACTCTCATTGTAGTACAGACTCAGTCACCAATCGAAGTTGAGATAACTGTATCAGTTCCATTTGAAGTAGATGTAGCTCCGCCTGTGGCCACCCCTATTCCATTTGAAGTGGAAGTGGCCACACCTTTCACGGTGACAGTTGTCACACCTCCTTTTTCCGCGCCCGCGGGGCACAGGGGAGTTTTTTCCAATTAAAGGACAATCGAAACGGGATTGACTTAATTATTTCAGAGTCGCCACTTGGGAGATTTAGGGTGTCCCAAGTCACCAATTTTAATCCCGAATCGAGGAAAAGAATGACTCCATATTACAGTCTGCGTACCAGAAATCCGGATAAGGAATTCTGTTAACCCGGGAGAAGGTGTTAGGCATTCCCGAGTTCCGTGGTTCTAGCACGATCGCTCAACTGTTATATTCGGCTTGATTATCTGATTTTATACAAGTGTGAACTTATGTGCAAAATTTAACTTTTAACCGCTTTTATCATTTACTGTTTTCATCAAGAATTGCAACGTTGCGAAAATGTATCTCGAACCGCGTTACAATCAATGTACCCGTGGTCGTCGACATACTTTGACTCCGTTGAGATTTGGATTTGGGTCACATCAATGTGCACCCGAGCTTAAGGAAATTAAATTATTAAAGGCGCGCCTAAAGCGACTAGCATATTTATTTTGGGTAGGACCGTGGAATTTTACTAAACGGTCCATCCCGAAGTCTAAATAATTTTTAAAACAAATATTTACTGAGGGCCCCGCAATTTGTATTTTTATTTGGCGAGGCTCATCTCATTCTTATCTCTTTTTTTTTTTAAAAAATGAAATTGCAACGTCATGGACACGCATCTCGAACCACGTCACAATCAATGTACCCGTGATTAGAAATACATTTCGAATCCGTCGAGATTTGGATTTGGGTCACATAAATGTGCACCCGAGTTTAAGAAGGTAAGGTTTATTAAAGCGTGTCCTAAAGAGACTAACGTGTTGTTATTTTAGGAGGGTTGTGAGATTTGCTAAACAACCCGTCCTGGAAACTAAATGCTTCAATAATATACATTTAACAAGGGCCCCGCATATGCGCGTTTTGTTTATTTTCATCGAGGCTCATCTCGTTCTTATTTTAAAAGGATATCCTATAGCAACTACGTTTCTTGTCGTGTTTGTCTCTATCAATTGAAAACAGTAGATAATCCTAATTAATTACATGCTTGCAAGTTGTTTGTAATGGAATTCGGAAATGCTTAAAAAATCAGGACCGAAGCTGCATGCACAGTCGGTCAAACAAATAATCATGGGCCCAAATCCAGCCCACGCGTGGTTGGCCAGACCTGGGCCACTGCTCGTTCGACGCGGGCCTGCCTGGTCTGTCTTCGACCTGGGCTCGACCTTCATGAGGTTGAGGCCCTGAATTTGTGTTCTTTATCTTGAAACATGGTTTTAAGAGTTATATATGGCAATTTATTGGAAAGGGAAGAACTTAATCTACAGTGTACAAATTTCATGCTTGGACTGCATTACAGCATATACGGCAAAGCAAACTAAATCTGAGATGCAACCTAATTCATTGAGACCACTTTTATCTAGCAGCATACATATACAATTATCATTCGATACCCTATATTGACATCAACTAGGCTTATAAGCTAACCTCAGTATCCCAAATATGAGCTATCAGACATTACATGACATTCAACACAACAGTACATGTATATAAACAACATCTGCAGATCTTCTCTTTTATACTCATTGCTCAAACTTTCGAGTTACATTGGTAGTGTAATTGTGTACCTGGTATGGAGGACAAAGAAGGAAGGAATGATCAGCTAGGCAGTATGCAGTAAACACAGCAACAACCGATACTCAGCAACAACACAGCAACAACCAAATAGCCACGAAGATGAAGCTCACACGTTGGTCGAACAGCAGACAAATATTCCCAGGAAACAAGATAGGAAACAAGACCAATCAAGAAAAGAACCAGAATATTTTGTGCTATAGCCGACAGAAATTCAATAACCATTAAAGCTCAGTACACAACCAGCACAGTTTCAAACAATCAGGAAGACTACAAACTCAATGTTCAGCACACAAAACTCAATGTAGTAGCAATCACAGCTGAAGATACACAGGCTTCTCTTAATGGAACAGTAATCAACCTAGTTAGGATGACCAGCTTGATTTCTTACGCAGTTTTGGACAATGTTCAGTTACAGTATTTTCTGGAAATTTCTTTCTGTTTTTCTTCACTTTTCTTTAACTCACAAAATCCCTCTCAAGACTAAAATTTCCAGCCTTTTCTCTCTTTTTTCTGAAGACTAAAAGTCCAGCCCTTTTTCAGTTCTCAAATGGCCTATTTATAAGCCAAAGTGACCAAGTGCAGCTAAGCTGCCCCCATGCTGCAACTTGCAGCCTGCCCATACCCTGTTAAACCCATGCTTGAGCATCTCTTGATGCCAGCCATTTGTTCCCCACGCCTGGTTTATTCTTTAATCAAGGGTTATGGGCTTATTTTAGTATTCCTTTTAAACCCATACTCTTGTGTCTTGTCCCCCATTGGCATTAGTTTAATCCTAATTTAGTACCCCATTTGTCAGCTTATTTAAACTAATTATTTCTGTTCCTTTTAACACCCCAGAATACCCCTGTCAACCTTGATTATTACTGCCTCTGCCTATTGCAGCATCAGGGCATTTTTTGAACTGATGAAAGTTCGAACTCAAGACTGCCTGGGCTGAACCTTTTCAGTCAGTTTTACAGTGCAAACAAACCATTTCAAACAATGCTGGGGCATACAGTCAGTGATAAAGCTCAATTAGTCATGCGACATTATTAGCTCATTCGATTTATTAGTTATAGAAAGCTAATCGACGATATTTATCGAGTCGACTATACTAATTATAACAGGTAATAATCAATCGCTCACATAAACAATATGTTTAGGGACCTAAAGGGCATCAGACAATTTTTGTTCAATTACTGGGGCCTATATGAGTTAACTTATCTGACGATTAAACTAATCGACGATCATGTTTATCACAGAGTACATTCAGAATACACACATAGAAAATCAACCGACCAAAGAAAAAGGTCTTTAAAGAGATGAAAGAAATCCGAATGAAAAATAACAAAAATAACAAACAAACCCAACGAAACATGCTGACCACTTAATTAAAACTAACACAAAAGAAAGGAAAACGTACCGAAAATGTTTAAATCAAACAGACCCAAATCTGATTCATCTTCGAACTTTTGAGGCCGAACAAACTTTAATCAGGGTGTTCTCACATGAGAACACCTTGATTAAGGTCTATTAGACCTCAAACCCATGTCCAAACCGGCCGGATTCCCCAGGTGCATGTGTTCTAAAGTTTGGATTTCCAGATCTGATTTTTAGGGAGTTATGGGTAGATTCGGACCAAACCAAGCTTGGTTTGGTCACGAGGAAGGTCAGGGGAGTGTCTGGTATGAAGATGGGGTGGTTTGGCATAGATCCGGGTTCGACTCAAATCTTCAAATGAAGATTCGAGACGAACGAAAGTGATTCGAGGCTCGTGGTTAGTGGATTCGTGTTCAGGACAGTGAGGTGGTCCTAGGGTGTTCAGGAGGCGGTCATCGGCGTTCATGCCGCCGGCTTTAATGGCGAGGGATACTGGGGCGGCTGCTAGGGTTCGAGGATGAGAAGGGGTCGTGTTTGGGACGAGGGTGTACAGTGGGGAAGGTGGGGTTTGGTTTGGGGGGCGTGGGGTGTAATGGAGAGCTTATATATGTATTGAGGGTTTAGATCCTGGCCGTTGGATCAAGTGAGATCTATGGCCAGGATCCATCCACTTAGGAAAGACGGTGTCGTTTGGGCGTGATGGTGGGTGAGACCGGGTAAAGGGCATGGATCGGGTCATGTTGACGGGTTTAGAGGAGGGCCTGGATCCGTTGGATCAATGGGGTTGGACGGCTTAGATCATCTTGCCTGAAACGACGTCGTTGAGGCGAGTTGAACAGCCTGATCTGGACCGTTCGTTTGAATCAGATCAACGGCTTTGGTAGGGACGCCGATACGGCGTCGTTTGAGTCCGTGTTTGGGCAGGCTCGTCTTGGACTGGATCAGTACTTTGGTTTTGGGCCTTGTTTCGGGGCCCAAATCAGATTTTCCTTTTCCCTTCTTTTTTTTTTCAAATTCTTCAAATTAAACAAAAATTCCTAAAACAATGTAAAAATTAAAATAAACCTACACACATATTGAGTGATACCCACAACGATAAACACACATAAATGAAAAAATAAAGTAAAATAAAAATGGTTAGCTCACAGTTGAGAACGAACGATGCACACATACACATTTTTTTGAATTTTCTTTTAACGACAGGCATTTTTGTATTTTTGTTTGATAATGCCTAGATGCAAAACGGACAGACCCATAAATGACTAACAACACATGTCACGGAAAACTCGAAAAATTGTACCGCGAAATCATTTGTCACTATTTTTATTTTCTTTTGGAGCGATTGCTCGTAAAGCAAAAATCACGTGCTTACAGCTGCCCCTCTTTGCCCGAAGACACGAAGTGTTTTCGCGCAAAGATAAAGCGAGCGATTTTTGCCCGTCCGAATACTCTGTGTGAAGCATTTTTTGAAAAAGATTTGACCGAACCTTTGCTTCAGAGGTTTCCTACATATCCTGGGCTAAACAGGAATCAGGTCAATGTAGTTCGGGAAATCTTTGGTAGCTGGGACTACCGTGTGACTGTAGTGTTTGCTGTTGTTGTGCGTTGTTGTATGCTGCTGTAGGATGCTACGGCTCAACCGATCTCCCTATTACATTGCTCTAAAAGGAAAACAAGAAGCTAAGCTAAACTGAGGATCCTGAAATCTCATCCATCTTCAACTTGTTCTTGTTGCCTTGCTTTCTTGTCGGCTAACGCTTTCCTCCGATGCCTTTATCTTGTGACTTTGGGAGATGATGTTGGTCCTTTGCTGACGTTTGAATGCCAGTTTTCATCACTTTGCTTGATCCGCTGGGGATACGGCTTTCTTCTTTAAATCTTCCAATGGTTTCTTCAGTGGTATGTTTCTTCATCAGCATCGTTATACTGGGCATGCTACAACGTTCCCAAACTGCTTCTTTTGAGACGCGTTCCTTTTTCCTTTTGAATTGTGCGCTTGCCTCTGCAGTTGTCTGCTTCTTGGTGCTGGGATTTCATTGTTTCCCGTTTGGGGATCTCTGTTGTACCCTTCCGTCTTCAGGTGGGGTGACTGATTCCACAATCTAGAGCTGAATGTATTCCCGCATTATACTGGTGGGCGACCTAGAACTTAAATGTATTCCCGCATTATACTGGTGGGCGACCTAGAACTTAAATGTATTCCCGCATTATACTGGTGGGCGACCTAGAACTTAAATGTATTCCCGCATTATACTGGTGGGTGACCTAGAACTTAAAAGTATTCCCGCATTATACTGGTGGGCGACCTAGAACTTAAATGTATTCCCGCATTATACTGGTGGGCGACCTAGAACTTAAAAGTATTCCCGCATTATACTTGTGGGCGACCTAGAACTTAAAAGTATTCCCGCATTATACTGGTGGGCGACCTAGAACTTAAAAGTATTCCCGCATTATACTGGTGGGCGACCTAGAACTTAAAATGTATTCCCGCATTATACTGGTGGGCGACCTAGAACTTAAAATGTATTCCCGCATTATACTGGTGGGCGACCTAGAACTTAAATATATTCCCGCATTATACTGGTGGGCGACCTAGAACTTAAATGTATTCCCGCATTATACTGGTGGGCGACCTAGAACTTAAATGTATTCCCGCATTATACTGGTGGGCGACCTAGAACTTAAATGTATTCCCGCATTATACTGGTGGGCGACCTAGAACTTAAATGTATTCCCGCATTATACTGGTGGGCGACCTAGAACTTAAATGTATTCCCGCATTATACTGGTGGGCGACCTAGAACTTAAATGTATTCCCGCATTATACTGGTGGGCGACCTAGAACTTAAATGTATTCCCGCATTATACTGGTGGGCGACCTAGAACTTAAATGTATTCCCGCATTATACTGGTGGGAGACCTAGAACTTAAATGTATTCTCGCATTATACTGGTGGGCGACCTAGAACTTAAATGTATTCCCACATTATACTGGTGGGCGACCTAGAACTTAAATGTATTCCCGCATTATACTGGTGGGCGACCTAGAACTTAAATGTATTCCCGCATTTTACTGGTGGGCGACCTAGAACTTAAATGTATTCCCGCATTATACTGGTGGGCGACCTAGAACTTAAATGTATTCCCGCATTTTACTGGTGGGCGACCTAGAACTTAAATGTATTCCCGCATTATACTGGTGGGCGACCTAGAACTTAAATGTATTCCCGCATTATATTGGTGGGCGACCTAGAACTTAAATGTATTCCCGCATTATACTGGTGGGCGACCTAGAACTTAAATGTATTCCCGCATTATACTGGTGGGCGACCTAGAACTTAAATGTATTCCCGCATTATACTGGTGGGCGACCTAGAACTTAAATGTATTCCCGCATTATACTGGTGGGCGACCTAGAACTTAAATGTATTCCCGCATTATACTGGTGGGCGACCTAGAACTTAAATGTATTCCCGCATTATACTGGTGGGCGACCTAGAACTTAAAAGTATTCTCGCATTATACTGGTGGGCGACCTAGAACTTAAAAGTATTGAAATTGTTTCCCCGTTCTTCCGAGAAAATTTCGACAATCGGCAGAAAATTTTCTGCCCCGGTTTTTGGTGACTTCCATGGCGTTGCATATTGCTGCCCTCATCAATCCTCTGTTCCCCTGCAACAGACAAAAGGATTTGGTCAGTTTTAATCGTGGTGGTAGAGGGTGCCTTTCTGGCGAGCAATTTTTCTCTCTTCCTCTTTTCTTGCTCTTTGTCCCCATAATTGGTTGGCGGGCAAAGTTGCCTGTTGGGGGTCTCTAGCCTGCTGGGGATTGGTTTTCAATTTATCCCCTTTTCTGCTTTCTTTTAAAACACATGATGTGGGAGTCTGCTTCTAACTCCCGAAACCACTCCCTTTGGAGCTTACTTCTTCCAAAATTTCCGGGCACAATCACTGCATTGCCCGGGACCGGCCTTTAAGACTGTTTGTATTATCCTGCACTGGATGAATTCCCCTTTGGTTCCTGGTAGTAAGATTTTTAAAAAATCCTTTCAAGACACATTTTAGGAAAAGAAATAAAAGATATGGAAAGGAGAAAATCTTTCTGAACCAATATTTTTTGTGGGAGGAGACAATCAAAAGAACTTATCTGGAGGACACAACTGGTCCCTGTGATCATGGCGTGCACCATAGATTCCTGACCCAGTCTATTTGTATCAATTGATTTGCCCGATGGTTTGACTTGCTGGGGATGATAAAGGAGTGTTCCTTCCGTTTCGAATGTGGTAGTTTCGCTGATCTGTCTCGTCGCCTCATAGTGCCCTTCGAGGGGTTTCCACTAATGAGACTCTCTCTTTTCTCTCATCTCCCGGCGCCTTATGGTGCCTGTGAGGGTTTTCACCAATAAGACTCTCTCATTTCATATCCCTCATCTTACATCGCCTGTCGGTGCCTGCGAAGGTTTTCACCGATGAGACTCTCTCATTTTATTTCTTTCGAGGAATCGGGGCGTTGTAGATACGACCCTCTCTTCTGGAGATTCCTTCGACTATCAATTCATTTCCAGTCTTACGATCCTCTTCTTTGCTGGGGATTGGTGTATTATTCTCGGTCTTATTTGCCTGACTTGACATCTCTTGAACATTGATCGGGAGGTCTTTGGGACGTTGATGTTGGTTTTGGTGTGGAGTTAAAGAAAGGCTATGAAAAATGAAAATAATTTGATGGGTGATGTGCTACAACTTTTGGAATCAAACCATAACTTCTGCCCCAGTTTTCTTGCTTGGGGAATTTATTTTTTACTCTTATGTTGTGCTATGTGCGTTACGCACGTTGTGCCTATTATGCACACTATGTACATTATGCATCCTATATTTGCTATGATGCATATTATGACCGAGCCGTGAGGCGCCTACGTATCCTCTTTGAGGAATCAGGTCAAACGTAGTTCCCAATGTTTTGTATTTCTTTATGATTTCATTTTCTTCTTTTTTTTTCTTTTTTTTTTCATTTTCTTTCTCTTTTCTTTTTTCTCTTTTCCCATGTCTTTTCCATTAGTGATTCCAAAAGAGGGCATGAAAGAATTACTTAGGCTCGAAGGGGGGAGCAAAGGTTAAAAGTGTTTGGATAGAAGAAAGAATTGCCTCCGTCATCTCATTATTCAACAAATGCCAAATACAAACAAATAAACCAAAAATTTCCATAATTACGCATAATATCTCTTGACCGCATCTGAATTGATAGCCATGTCGACACATCTACCTTCGACATCTGTCAAACACAAAGCACCGTTGGACAATACTCTGGTCACGATATAAGGCCCTTGCCAATTTGGGGCGAATTTGCCTTTTGCCTCGACCTGATGTGGGAGGATCTTCTTTAATACCAACTGCCCTACTTCAAACTTTCTGGGGCGCACCTTCTTATTATACGCTCTTGCCATTCTCTTCTGGTATAGCTGACTATGGCACACTGCTGCCAATCTTTTCTCATCTATCAGGCTCAACTGTTCCAATCGAGCTTTGACCCATTCATCGTCATCAATTCTGGCTTCAGCGACAATTCGGAGGGACGGAATTTCGACCTCCGCTGGTATCACGGCCTCAGTTCCATACACCAACAAGTAAGGAGTTGTGCCTATGGAAGTCCGGACGGTAGTGCGGTAACCCAACAAAGCAAAGGGTAATTTCTCGTGCCATTGTCTGGACCCTTCCACCATTTTTCGCAGTATCTTCTTGATATTCTTATTGGCTGCTTCGACTGCTCCATTCGCCTTGGGACGATATGGGGTGGAATTGCGGTGTGTAATCTTGAATTGTTGGCATACCTCTCTCATCAAGCTGCTATTAAGATTCGCACCGTTATCCGTGATGATCACTTTTGGGATCCCAAATCTGCAGATGATATGGGAGTGAACAAAGTCCACCACTGCCTTCTTGGTTACTGATTTGAAGGTTTTAGCCTCAACCCATTTGGTGAAGTAATCAATGGTCACTAGAATGAACCTATGACCGTTTGACGCTGTTGGCTCGATGGGCCCAATGACATCCATGCCCCATGCTACAAACGGCCAGGGTGCTGACATCGTATGTAACTCTGTTGGCGGAGAATGAATCAAGTCTCCATGTATCTGGCACTGATGGCATTTCCTCACGAAAGTGATACAGTCGTGTTCCATGGTGAGCCAATAACACCCTGTTCGAAGGATTTTTCTTGCCAATACATATCCACTCATGTGTGGCCCACAAACTCCAGCATGTACTTCTGCCATAACCGTCGTTGCCTGCCTGGCATCTATGCATCTCAACAATCCCAGATCCGGGGTTCTTTTGTACAATACTCCTTCACTGAGGAAGAAGCCATTTGACAAATGCCGAAGGGCTCTTTTTTGGTCTCCAGAGGCGTGTTCTGGGTATATTCCCATTCTGAGGTATTCCTTAATATCGTGGAACCAGGGTTCGCCATCCGCTTCTTCTTCTATGGCATTGCAGTAGGCGTGCTGATCACGGACCTGGATGTGTAGAGGATCAACATACATTTTGTCAGGGTGGTGCAACATTGATGCTAAGGTGGCTAAGGCATACGCAACCTCATTGTGAACTCTCGGGATGTGTTTGAACTTTACCGATCGAAATTGCTTGCTCAGATCATGCAAGCATTGTCGGTATGGTACGAGTTTTAGATCTCGTGTTTCCCATTCTCCCTGAATTTGATGTATCAAGAGGTCCGAGTCTCCCAAGACCAAGACGTCTTGGACATCCATGTCAGCAGCCAGGCGCAGACCCAGAATGCAAGCCTCATACTCGGCCATATTGTTGGTGCAATAGAAGCGTAGTTGAGCCGTAACAGGATAATGCCGTCTTGTTTCAGAAATGAGTACTGCTCCTATTCCAACCCCTTTTGCGTTTGCAGCTCCATCGAAGAAAAGCTTCCAACCCGGTTCCTCAGGTAATTCCAACTCATTCATATGCATCACCTCTTCGTCAGGAAAATACGTTCTTAAGGGCTCGTATTTTTCATCAACGGGATTCTCTGCCAAATGGTCTGCCAGTGCCTGGGCTTTCATGGCTGTCCTCGTCACATAGACGATATCAAACTCGGTGAGCAGAATTTGCCATTTTGCCAACCTTCCCGTGGGCATAGGTTTCTGAAATATATATTTCAATGGGTCCAAACGGGATATGAGATACGTAGTATATGAAGACAGGTAGTGCTTCAACTTCTGAGCTACCCAAGTCAGGGCGCAGCATGTTTTCTCGAGTTGAGTGTACTTGACCTCATGCACTGTGAATTTCTTGCTAAGATAGTAGATGGCCTGCTCCTTCCTTCCGGTGTCGTCATGTTGCCCCAGTACACAACCAAATGAATTTTCCAAGACCGTCAGGTAAAGGATTAGGGGTTTCCCGGGCTTAGGTGGGACCAATACGGGTGGATTAGACAGATACCCTTTGATTTGGTCGAAAGCTTCCTGACACTCTACTGTCCAACCTACCGCAGCATCCTTTCTCAGCAACCGAAATATGGGCTCACAAGTTGCTGTGAGTTGAGCGATGAACCTGCTGATGTAATTGAGTCTACCCAGCAAACTCATTACCTCTGTTTTGTTCCTTGGTGGTGGCAAATCTCGGATGGATTCAATTTTGGATGGGTCTAACTCAATCCCCCGTTGACTGACGATGAATCCTAGCAACTTTCCCGATGGAACCCCGAATGCACATTTGGCCGGGTTAAGCTTGATATCATACCTGCGGAGTCTTTGGAAAAATCTCCTCAGGTCTGCCACATGGTCCTCCTGACGCCAAGATTTGATGATCACATCATCGACGTACACCTCGATTTCCTTGTGTATCATGTCATGAAACACATCAGTCATTGCTCGCATGTACGTTGCCCCAGCGTTCTTTAACCCGAACGGCATTACCCGATAGCAGTAGGTTCCCCATGGCGTAATAAACGCTGTCTTCTCAGCATCCTCCTCGTCCATTAGGATCTGATGATAACCTGCATAGCAATCCACAAAGGATCCAATCTCGCGCCCTGCGCAATTGTCGATTAAGATATGAATGTTGGGTAGCGGAAAATTGTCCTTGGGACTTGCTTTGTTGAGGTTGCGGTAATCCACGCACACCCTGATTTTTCCATCCTTCTTTGGGACTGGTACCACATTGGCCAACCACTCGGGATACCGAGTGACCCGAATGACCTTCGATTGCAACTGCTTGATCACTTCTTCTTTGATCTTTACACTCATTTCTGTTTTAAATTTCCTTAGTTTTTGCTTGACCGGAGGGTATGCCGGGTCAGTGGGTAATTTGTGAACCACTAAATTGGTGCTTAATCCAGGCATATCATCATATGACCATGCAAAAACATCTTTGAATTCCCTGAGAGTTTTGATCAATTCTGCTCTGACATTCGGCTCAATGTGGATGCTAATTTTGGTCTCTTGGACGTCATCAGCGTCTCCTAAATTCACAGCCTCGGTGTCATTTAGGTTAGGCTTGGGTTTCTCTTCAAATTGGCACAGTTCTCTGTTTATTTCTTCGAAGGCTTCACCTTCGTCACATTCCGATTCATCATCACAAACGACCTTTTGCATCATTGAGTCGGTTTCAGATTGATTTATTAGACCAGGTCGAAGATCCGTTGTGCATGCCATGTCATTAGAACCAGTGAAAAGAGAACTGTTCAGAAAGAAAAAGAACAAAACAAGAAATTAAAATGGGACAAAAGAAAAGAACTTTATTAAATTTGCGGGATAAAAAGGGTTCACACTTTTACAAAACGAAAGTAAAATTGGGATTACACCCTTGAATAATCCGATCAAACAAACAAACAAACAAAACATTAATCAAAGCCTACTACCAAGACTCCCCTCGGACAGGAAGAGGAGTAACCGTCCAATTGTTGGTCTTGGCCTCAGGCCCCACAAATTGTATCTCTGCTCTGCTGGAACCTACTCCAGCTTCCACCATACTGACATCCGCAAATAGCCTCTCAAAACCCTGATTCAGGTCTTCATTTATACCGATCAAAGGTCCTCGAATCTTTGGGATCGCTGACCCCTGGACACTTGCTTTAACAAAAGACCTTGAGAGGCGTGGCACTGGTTTAGGCAGAAACCAGACCCTCTTCTTCATTCTTCGCGCCTCCTTCCTGTCTGCTGCGGTTGGTTTGAACCCCAACCCAAAGGTTTCCAGATTCTTAGGAAGGGAAACAGGTTGGACTATCCCTTGAAGTTCAACTCCCAGGCCTTTTCCCGGCACAAATCCATTACCCAGCATTTCTGATACCATCATGACTGTTGCGGCAGCTACCCTAGGGTGCAGGATGATTTCTGCTTCAGCAATTTTGTTGGCCGACCCTGTATCGAGAATCTGGTAGACCCAGGGACCCTTGTCATCAGTGGTCTCTATGAAAGGCACAATGGTTCCGCTCATGGTGCATGTTGTATCCTCGCCGTGCAACACGACCTCTTGTCTTTCCCACTCGAACTTCACTGTCTGATGTAGGGTGGAAGGCACCGCTTTAGCTGCATGAATCCAGGGTCGTCCTAATAGCAAGTTGTAAGATACCGTGGCGTCCAATACCTGGAATTCCATGGTAAACAGGACCGGACCAATGGTCAGTTCAAGTACAACATCCCCCACAGTGGCTGTTCCGTTTCCGTCAAACCCTCGGACACAGATGCTATTCTCCCGGATTCTTCCACGGTCAATCTTTAACTGGTCCAGGGTGGATAATGGACAAATACTGGCGCTTGAGCCTTTATCCACCAATACTCGGGTTACCACCGAGTCTTCACATTTGACAGCTAGGTATAGAGCTTTATTGTGCTCCGTTCCTTCCACCGGCAGGTCATCATCTGAGAATGTCACTCTGTTCACCTCGAAAATCTTGCTGGCAATGGTTTCCAGGTGGTTTACAGAAATCTCACTGGGTACATGGGCCTCGTTCAATATCTTTAACAGGGCCCGACGATGTTCCTCGGAATGGAGGAGTAATGACAATAGTGAGATCTGGGCAGGTGTTTTTCTCAGCTGCTCAACCACAGAATAGTCTTGTACTTTCATCTTCCTCAGGAATTCTTCAGCCTCTTCTTCTGACACTGGCTTCTTGGTTGCCACTGGGTTGGTTTTTCTTAACTCCACCGGAGCAAAACATCGACCTGATCGAGTCAGCCCTTGCGCTTCACAACTGACTTCTTCCACCTGTTTTCCTTGGTACGTCACCACTGCCTTTTCATATTTCCAGGGCACAGCCCTGCTGTCAATCATCGGCAGTTGGACCACCGGCTTTATGGTCACCCGTTCTCTACATACCCCTTTCAACATGACTGCCGGTGTGGGCAGGATCCCTGGTATTACCAACTTGCTTGGCTCGGGTTTGCTTGCTATGACGGACGGGCTCTTCCCCAATATCAGTACCGGCTTGACGCCTTCACCCTGCGGCTGTATACTCGTTGCTCCACTGGTTAAGACTTCTTTCGGGGCGGCTTGGATCATCATCACTGTTTGTGAGGGTTTTCTTAATTTTCCTCCCTCACACACCAACTCAATCATGTGAGCTTCGTGGTGCGCTGGCAGTGGGTTTTGGTTGATGTTAGGGGCCTCCGGTGTCTGGACCTCGATCTTATTGGTGTCAATAAGATCCTGTATGGCATGCCTTAACTTCCAACACTTCTCGGTATCGTGCCCGAGCATCCCTGAACAGTATTCACAACTGATTGAACGATCCAAATTCTGAGGTGGGGGATTTGGTTCCCGAGTATGGACAGGACTAACCAAACCCAATTGCCGCAGCTTGTGGAACACAGCGGTGTAGGTTTCTCCCAGTTCGGTGAAGGTTCTTTGCTTCCGCAACCTGTCATTCCTGGCATCTGGATTTCCCCGGAAACCTGCCCCTGAAGGATTTCTATATGCCCTTGGTGGAGGGTAGGTGTTTTGTGGTGGTGCATATATGTTCTGGGGAGCCGGTGCGCGCCATTGTGGGCGAACCGGAGGCTGAGTGTATACCTGGGCTTGGTGTATGGAACAATGTGGTTCTCGAGGTGGATAGAAATTTTGTGGTGGGTTGTATGGGTAGTTTGACCTGTGAGGCCTGGGTTGGTTGTAGTGCGACCTGCCAGCCCTGGACCAACTGCCTGCCTCGATCGTGGCAACCTCTTCTTTCTTTCTTCTTAGCGCACCTCCCGTGCCGCTTTGAATAGCCTGGGTTGTGGCCTTAAGTGCCGAATAGTTTAAGATCTTGTCCGACCTCAAACCTTCTTTTATCATGACCCCTATTTTGACCACCTCGTTGAAAGATTTTCCAACCGTTGTCACCAAGTGACCAAAGTAGGTTGGATCCAATGTCTGCAAAAAGTAGTCTACCATCTCTCCCTCTCTCATGGGAGGATCGACCCTAGCTGCTTGTTCTCTCCAGCGGAACCCGAACTCGCGAAAACTTTCCCCGGGTTTCTTCCCAGTTCTCAATAACGTGAGACGGTCAGGGACTATCTCCAGATTGTATTGGAAATGACCTGCAAAAGCCTGCGCCAGGTCATCCCACGTGTACCACCTGCTGAAATCCTGCCTGGTATACCATTCCAGTGCAGATCCGCTCAGACTTTGGCCGAAATAAGCTATCAAAAGCTCATCCTTGCCTCCTGCCCCTCTCATTTTGCTACAGAATCCCCGCAAATGTGCCATGGGATCACCGTGCCCTTCATATAAATCAAACTTGGGCATTTTGAACCCAGCCGGGAGTTGGACATCTGGGAAAGGGCACAGATCTTTGTATGCCACGCTGACTTGATTGCCCAGCCCGTGCAAGTTTCTGAAGGATTGCTCCAGGCTTTTGAACTTTCTCAACACTTCATCCTGTTCAGGGGCCTTAACCGGTTTCTCAACCTCTGCCGGTACTTCCAAATGGGGGTTGTAAGCCTGTGGTTCGGGTGCATGGAATGTAGGCTCAGGGGGATAGTATTGTGTATCGTGAGCCTGAAACAATGGCTCACTAGTCGTTCGCTGCAAAGGGGCTGATGCAGGTCCCACAAAAATGGGAATATTGGGTGTTGGGAGAGGTTGATGGGGTGGTGGAGCTTGGGAATCATGAGGGCTTCTTTCTTGATGATAGAGGGGATTTGGGCGGCTTGTGGAGGGGCCAGAGTGAGGGTATTCCGGCATGTGTCCCAATGTCTCAGGGCTCTTTTGTGTTTTGGCCAGGGCTAGCTGCATTGCATGCATCTCTAGTCCCATCCTTTCAATCTTTTCCATTGCCTCTTTCAGCAACTGGCTCATCGGCCTTTCTTCCTCATTACTATTCTCTGAAGTAGGCATGCTTGTTGCTACCGGTCCTTTGGATCTGGTTTGGTATGAATGTGTTGCCAGAATTCTTTAACAACTAACTGTCTGGTATCAGACAACAACAAACTTTGTTAGTGTTAGAGCTTAACAGATTTGATCATAACACATAGAGGATGCAATGCACCTAGGCAGTTAACCGTTTCTACATGCTTTGCTTCAAACCACATGCGTCATCCCGGTTTGTTCATTCGTCTCTTTTTTTAAAGTATTTTGCGAAACCCCGCATTTTATTTTATTTACACTTTCTTTTCTTTATTTATTAAAAGCGGTCGAATCTTATGGGGATTGCCTACGTATCACGTCCCCGCGTGAATCAGACCAGGCGTAGTTCTGCCTTAAAGTAAAGACACATAGAAATTCTTCCGGAGTCACTTAATTTCATTATCAAAATTTGCTATTACACATTACTTCAAACAAAATAGCAACAGTACAGACTCCAGGGTTTTAAACTTGGTTTGAGGAAAAGAAAACAACATTGGGGAAACAACAAACAAAACAACCAGGACTCGATCAACAACTAATTTTCCAACTTAGGGACCCACGAGGCATCTTTCGGCCCTTTCGCGGCCCTAGGTGTAAGGTCTCTTTGCAAGCTCTTCAACTCGTTCATAATCCGATGGACGCAGCCCATGATGGAAGAAATGAGGTTTTCCCGAGGTGTCTGCTCGCATGCCAAACATTTTAGGTAGATGTAATGCCCGACTTCGTCAATTCTTGCCCGAATGTTGTCCCTTTCTACGAACAATGGCCTTATCTGTCGGCTCTTTAATCCTAGCGTTTGTGCATTGGCGGCGAGCTGATCCTGGAATATATCCATTTGCCTTTCCATCCTTGTCATTGCATTGTAATAGCGTCTCCGGTCGGCCTGGGCATCTTGTGTTTGCTTGAAGATCCGCTCTTGCAAAGCGGAATTTGTTTCCTTTGCTGCTTTGACGCTCAGTTCACAATTCCTCATGACTTGCTGTAGGCGCTTTCTCCGGGCCATTGTACCTTCTGCCCATTTGACCCTCATCCTTGCTATGCAAGCCTCTGATAGGTCTAATTCTACTTGGCTCTGGATGACCTGATTTCTCAAACTGGCTATCAATCTTTCGTCGGAGCAACGCCTCTGTCGGTCGATGTTATTCTTACTGGCTTGGCGAAGCCGGGCCCTCAGGGTTTGGTTTTCTTGGGCTAACTTGTCTTTTTCAGCCTGCTCTTGGGCGACTTGTACGTTGTTTTCGAATACCATCCTTTCAATTTGTCGCTTCAGCTTCCTAATTTCAACCAGGTAACCTTCCTCTTTTGCGAGCCAGTCCCATTGTTCTTGCGATGACTCAACAAAATTTCGGAGGTGAGGCCGTTTGGTTGGCCGTTTTACGATGTTCTTCTTGTTCTGCCAAGTGAGATAGGCCGGCGAGACTTCACCCCTAGACACATCATTTACTCGGGTATTTGCCGTTAAGTACTGGCATTCACTCCATATGCAACGAACTGTCTTTTCAGGAAATTGGCCGTCACTGCTGACCTCGACTGCATAAGTGCTGAGATCTTCGTCCGGGTGTAGTACTTGACATCTTCCCAACTGCCTCATTACCCTGTAAGGGGCATAAGGTTGAATACCCCTGAGTCCCATCAAGAGGAAGTGAGGACCAGTGGCGGGCATGTATATGATTTCTTCCACAGAAAGCCAACCCAAAGTCCAGTTTATTTGGTCTGCGGTGATGATCCGGAGATAGGATATCCATTCTTCAAACCCTCCCGATGATCGAAAACCTGAAACCCTTAGGCTATAACCCTCGATGCAGCCCCCATTTGTAGACATGTAGCGCATATACTGAGGGTGGTGACACAAGTGTTCGATCATCCACATCTGTAATAACAAGTTGCACCCTTCGAAGAAGTCTGCTCCAGCCTTACAAGCCGTGAGGGCTCGGTATATTTCTGACATTATCATGGGAGCAAGGATGCTTTTATCGTTGGTAATAAGGATTTTGACGATTCCAGCCACCTTTAGGTCGATATTTCTATCTTTTCGGGGAAACACCACAAGGCCCAAAAATGCCACCATAAAAGCGAACCGCCTATGCTCATTCCATTTTACCAGATTTCCCTGCTGCAAACACCACTTTCTGGATCATTGAATCCGCCTATGCTCCCGTACCTCTGGTATATGAATTGTAGGGTAGAAAAACCTCTATCCAGTTCAGTGTATGGGACTCCTTTGCTTATCTTCAACAGATCCATGAATTTGTGTGAATTCACAGCCCTTGGAGCGATCAGGTATTTGTGTCTCAAACCTTCAGTGACGTCCATGTAACCCGCCATTTCCTCTAAGGTTGGGGTGAGTTCAAAATCTGAGAAACGGAACACGTTGTGGGCCGGATCCCAGAATGTAACCAAAGCCTTTATGATGTCGCACCGAGGCCTGACTTTCAACAAATCAACCAAACCTCCCAGGTGCAGTTTGACCTTGTCTTGCTCTGGCTTTTCCAAATCCTCCCACCATAATCGCACTTCCAGGGGGATTTTGCTTCTAACTGTTATCGGCAAACTTGGACTCATGCTCATTCTGCATGTTTATTGGGGTGATTAAGCGAAGATCCAGACTCATTAGACTCAAATAAACAAATTGACACACTATTTTTCTAGAAAAAACGAAATTTTGGTTGTTTCTGAAAAGTACGATGTTACCTTAAAACTTTCGTTATTTGGTTTGTACCTCTATTTTGAAAGAACAAGTTGAGCCCGATGGGGGTTGCCTACGTATCCCGCACCATGCGAGAATCAAACTGACGTAGTTCGGGCATAAATCGAATTTTGGGGACACCCTATTTTTCTCTTATAAATGAATCAAAGACCCTTACTAAAACAAATTAATAAGACACCCATTTTCTTTCTTTTTTTTTTTCAAAATTCTGGCAGAGTTTTAACCATTTTTTGGGTATTGATCTTTCTAAAATAATTATCTCCTTATCCGTTATTCCGAAATCGGTCAGCATGCAAGCCTTGAAACAAGTAAATGCATAAAGCAAGCAGGATGCAGCAGGATGGTCTTTTCATATCAGGTTGCTAGTCCTAGACGGACCCAACCCCTGTGTTGAGTCCCCTAAGTCAAATGCACATGATGCAAATAAACGTTCCTACTAGGGATCCTGGCATGTGGCTTTGTTATACTAAGTTCAGAACCTGGGTGTTTGTTCTAGACCTGGCTTACCCGAGCGGACAACTCGAGCCGAGGATGGGAGCTGTGTACCGGTAACCAAAAGGCCATCCGATTTTGCAACTCCTCCGAATCCTCGTTCTATTTTGGCATATGACACTAACAGAAAGAAGCCACGACCAGCGTGCGCTCCTCAAGAGAGAAGAGAAGGGTTTCGGCACAGTTTATATATACAGTCCAAATAATATCAAGGCGGTAAAAGCAACATTTAGCACATTAGGCTCAAAACATGTAATAAAATCAGAGAATAAATAAAGCTAAATAATAACAATTATTCTAAGCTTGAATTCTTAACCCTGAACCAGTGGTTCTGGCATAAAATCCCCAGCAGAGTCGTCAGAGCTGTCACACCTCCTTTTTCCGCGCCCGCGGGGCACAGGGGAGTTTTTTCCAATTAAAGGACAATCGAAACGGGATTGACTTAATTATTTCAGAGTCGCCACTTGGGAGATTTAGGGTGTCCCAAGTCACCAATTTTAATCCCGAATCGAGGAAAAGAATGACTCTATATTACAGTCTGCGTACCAGAAATCCGGATAAGGAATTCTGTTAACCCGGGAGAAGGTGTTAGGCATTCCCGAGTTCCGTGGTTCTAGCACGATCGCTCAACTGTTATATTCGGCTTGATTATCTGATTTTATACAAGTGTGAACTTATGTGCAAAATTTAACTTTTAACCGCTTTTATCATTTACTGTTTTTATCAAGAATTGCAACGTTGTGAAAATGTATCTCGAACCACGTTACAATCGATGCACCCGTGGTCGTCGACACACTTTGACTCCGTTGAGATTTGGATTTGGGTCACATCAATGTGCACCCGAGCTTAAGGAAATTAAATTATTAAAGGCGCGCCTAAAGCGACTAGCGTATTTATTTTGGGTAGGACCGTGGAATTTTACTAAACGGTCCATCCCGAAGTCTAAATAATTTTTAAAACAAATATTTACTGAGGGCCCCGCAATTTGTATTTTTATTTGGCGAGGCTCATCTCATTCTTATCTCTTTTTTTTTTTAAAAAAAATGAAATTGCAACGTCATGGACACGCATCTCGAACCACGTCACAATCAATGTACCCGTGATTAGAAATACATTTCGAATCCGTCGAGATTTGGATTTGGGTCACATAAATGTGCACCCGAGTTTAAGAAGGTAAGGTTTATTAAAGCGTGTCCTAAAGAGACTAACGTGTTGTTATTTTAGGAGGGTTGTGAGATTTGCTAAACAACCCGTCCTGGAAACTAAATGCTTCAATAATATACATTTAACAAGGGCCCCGCATATGCGCGTTTTGTTTATTTTCATCGAGGCTCATCTCGTTCTTATTTTAAAAGGATATCCTATAGCAACTACGTTTCTTGTCGTGTTTGTCTCTATCAATTGAAAACAGTAGATAATCCTAATTAATTACATGCTTGCAAGTTGTTTGTAATGGAATTCGGAAATGCTTAAAAAATCAGGACCGAAGCTGCATGCACAGTCGGTCAAACAAATAATCATGGGCCCAAATCCAGCCCACGCGTGGTTGGCCAGACCTGGGCCACTGCTCGTTCGACGCGGGCCTGCCTGGTCTGTCTTCGACTTGGGCTCGACCTTCATGAGGTTGAGGCCCTGAATTTGTGTTCTTTATCTTGAAACATGGTTTTAAGAGTTATATATGGCAATTTATTGGAAAGGGAAGAACTTAATCTACAGTGTACAAATTTCATGCTTGGACTGCATTACAGCATATACGGCAAAGCAAACTAAATCTGAGATGCAACCTAATTCATTGAGACCACTTTTATCTAGCAGCATACATATACAATTATCATTCGATACCCTATATTGACATCAACTAGGCTTATAAGCTAACCTCAGTATCCCAAATATGAGCTATCAGACATTACATGACATTCAACACAACAGTACATGTATATAAACAACATCTGCAGATCTTCTCTTTTATACTCATTGCTCAAACTTTCGAGTTACATTGGTAGTGTAATTGTGTACCTGGTATGGAGGACAAAGAAGGAAGGAATGATCAGCTAGGCAGTATGCAGTAAACACAGCAACAACCGATACTCAGCAACAACACAGCAACAACCAAATAGCCACGAAGATGAAGCTCACACGTTGGTCGAACAGCAGACAAATATTCCCATGAAACAAGATAGGAAACAAGACCAATCGAGAAAAGAACCAGAATATTTTGTGCTATAGCCGACAGAAATTCAATAACCACCAAAGCTCAGTACACAACCACCACAGTTTCAAACAATCAGGAAGACTACAAACTCAATGTTCAGCACACAAAACTCAATGTAGTAGCAATCACAGCTGAAGATACACAGGCTTCTCTTAATGGAACAGTAATCAACCTAGTTAGGATGACCAGCTTGATTTCTTACGCAGTTTTGGACAATGTTCAGTTACAGTATTTTCTGGAAATTTCTTTCTGTTTTTCTTCACTTTTCTTTAACTCACAAAATCCCTCTCAAGACTAAAATTTCCAGCCTTTTCTCTCTTTTTTCTGAAGACTAAAAGTCCAGCCCTTTTTCAGTTCTCAAATGGCCTATTTATAAGCCAAAGTGACCAAGTGCAGCTAAGCTGCCCCCATGCTGCAACTTGCAGCCTGCCCATACCCTGTTAAACCCATGCTTGAGCATCTCTTGATGCCAGCCATTTGTTCCCCACGCCTGGTTTATTCTTTAATCAAGGGTTATGGGCTTATTTTAGTATTCCTTTTAAACCCATACTCTTGTGTCTTGTCCCCCATTGGCATTAGTTTAATCCTAATTTAGTACCCCATTTGTCAGCTTATTTAAACTAATTATTTCTGTTCCTTTTAACACCCCAGAATACCCCTGTCAACCTTGATTATTACTGCCCCTGCCTATTGCAGCATCAGGGCATTTTTTGAACTGATGAAAGTTCGAACTCAAGACTGCCTGGGCTGAACCTTTTCAGTCAGTTTTACAGTGCAAACAAACCATTTCAAACAATGTTGGGGCATACAGTCAGTGACAAAGCTCAATTAGTCATGCGACATTATTAGCTCATTCGATTTATTAGTTATAGAAAGCTAATCGACGATATTTATCGAGTCGACTATACTAATTATAACAGGTAATAATCAATCGCTCACATAAACAATATGTTTAGGGACCTAAAGGGCATCAGACAATTTTTGTTCAATTACTGGGGCCTATATGAGTTAACTTATCTGACGATTAAACTAATCGACGATCATGTTTATCACAGAGTACATTCAGAATACACACATAGAAAATCAACCGACCAAAGAAAAAGGTCTTTAAAGAGATGAAAGAAATCCGAATGAAAAATAACAAAAATAACAAACAAACCCAACGAAACATGCTGACCACTTAATTAAAACTAACACAAAAGAAAGGAAAACGTACCGAAAATGTTTAAATCAAACAGACCCAAATCTGATTCATCTTCGAACTTTTGAGGCCGAACAAACTTTAATCAGGGTGTTCTCACATGAGAACACCTTGATTAAGGTCTATTAGACCTCAAACCCATGTCCAAACCGGCCGGATTCCCCAGGTGCATGTGTTCTAAAGTTTGGATTTCCAGATCTGATTTTTAGGGAGTTATGGGTAGATTCGGACCAAACCAAGCTTGGTTTGGTCACGAGGAAGGTCAGGGGAGTGTCTGGTATGAAGATGGGGTGGTTTGGCATAGATCCGGGTTCGACTCAAATCTTCAAATGAAGATTCGAGACGAATGAAAGTGATTCGAGGCTCGTGGTTAGTGGATTCGTGTTCAGGACAGTGAGGTGGTCCTAGGGTGTTCAGGAGGCGGTCATCGGCGTTCATGCCGCCGGCTTTAATGGCGAGGGATACTGGGGCGGCTGCTAGGGTTCGAGGATGAGAAGGGGTCATGTTTGGGACGAGGGTGTACAGTGGGGAAGGTGGGGTTTGGTTTGGGGGGCGTGGGGTGTAATGGAGAGCTTATATATGTATTGAGGGTTTAGATCCTGGCCGTTGGATCAAGTGAGATCTATGGCCAGGATCCATCCACTTAGGAAAGACGGTGTCGTTTGGGCGTGATGGTGGGTGAGACCGGGTAAAGGGCATGGATCGGGTCATGTTGACGGGTTTAGAGGAGGGCCTGGATCCGTTGGATCAATGGGGTTGGACGGCTTAGATCATCTTGCCTGAAACGACGTCGTTGAGGCGAGTTGAACAGCCTGATCTGGACCGTTCGTTTGAATCAGATCAACGGCTTTGGTAGGGACGCCGATACGGCGTCGTTTAAGTCCGTGTTTTGGCAGGCTCGTCTTGGACTGGATCAGTACTTTGGTTTTGGGCCTTGTTTCGGGGCCCAAATCAGCTTTTGCTTTCTTTCTCTTTTTTTTTTTCTTCAAATTAAACAAAAATTCCTAAAACAATGTAAAAATTAAAATAAACCTACACACATATTGAGTGATACCCACAACGATAAACACACATAAATGAAAAATAAAAATAAAATAAAAATGGTTAGCTCACAGCTGAGAACGAACGATGCACACATACACATTTTTTTGAATTTTCTTTTAACGACAGGCATTTTTGTATTTTTGTTTGATAATGCCTAGATGCAAAACGGACAGACACATAAATGACTAACAACACATGTCACGGAAAACTCGAAAAATTGTACCGCGAAATCATTTGTCACTATTTTTATTTTCTTTTGGAGCGATTGCTCGTAAAGCAAAAATCACGTGCTTACAACAGTATCAACCATACCTCCTTTCGACTCAAAAGCAATACCCTGGTATTATGTTGACAAGGCTAGGCAAAAAGGGAAGGCGAAGATAGAGGAATTCGATGTTGCGCAAGGAATGACCAGGACCGGGAGAATCTATACACCTGAACACTTGGGAGGACCAAGTAAGGATGTTACTGCCAAGCAGCCATCATTGAAACAGGACCAGATGACCTTTGGAGGAAAGTGCAATCAAGGGAATATTCCATCATCGATCATTTGAACAAAACCCCAGCTCAGATATCCATACTATCACTGTTGTGAAATTCAGAGGCACATAAGAATGCTTTGATAAAGGTGTTAAGTGAAGCCTACGTGCCCAACAATATCACTTGTGGAGAGATGACCAATATGGTAGGGCAGGTGCTGGAAAGTCATAAGATAATCTTCCACGAAGATGAGTTGCCCCCTAAAGGGTTGAATCACAACAGAGCATTGCATATCACAGTGCAATTTGAAGACAAGTTCATTGCCAGGGTCTTGGTTGGTGGAGGTTCAAGCCTCAATATTTGTCCGTTGGATACTCTGAAAAGTCTGGGTAAAGGTTTCCATGAAATACGGGCAAGGAGCATGAATGTGAAAGCTTTCGATGGTCCCAAAGGGCCACGATTAGGGAAATTAATCTTTGTCTACAAATGGGGCCAACTTGGTTCGATGTTGAATTTCAGGTGCTCGACATAACAGCCTCGTACAATCTTCTATTAGGCCGACCATGGATACATGTCACCGGGGCCGTGGCTTCCACACTACATCAAGCCGTGAAATTCTAATGGAACCATCAGGAAGTGATCATTCATGGAGATTGGAGCAACCCTATTTACACCAGTCAAACCATCCCGGTTATTGGAAACAGAAAAAGGTTAGGAGGAGAAACATATCATCACATCGAACGTGTCAATGCCGTTGAAAAGGACAAATGGTGGAGTAGGAAAATAGAAAGTATACTGGCATGGTCCAGGTATGAACCCGGCAAAGGGCTCGGAAAGAATCTTCAGGGTATTACTAAGCCGATACAGCTAAAGCGTCATGGTACTACCTTCGGGCTCGGATATCAGTATACATGGCAGGAGTATGATGATTTGTCACCTCTATGGCGTGGACCTTATTACCCTCTCGAGCAACCAGTGTTGCATCTGGATCAAACTTTTCACCAAGTTGACATAATATGGGGAACTACAGAAGAAGAAGCGTTAGTGGGGCTGAGGAATCTGTTCTTGGAGGATGAAGACATGGACTGTAGTGCAATAATTGAGGAGGAGGAGGAAGATGGCCTCACTATTCAGACTATGGAGAAGGGAGTTGTTCTCAGGAACTGGACCGCCACACCGTCCCAGGCCCACCGAGTCCCTAGGTAGCTTGGCAAATTTTATTCCTATAGACATTCTAAGCATTTAAGATTTTCAGTAATTTGTTTTTAATATTCTCTTATTTCAAAATAAATGCTCGATTCATCGAGCCATACTTTTCCAGATGTTTTTTCAGTTTTAATCAAATGCATTGCTCTTTATTATTCATTATTGTTTCCTACACTTTTTCTTTCTACAGCGTTATTGTTATTTTACCTGATGAACCGATGACTGTGACATGTAATGAGGCAACGCAACATGAGAATAATGATTCGGATGAAGAAGATGATATACCCGAGGAAGTTGTCAGAGAAGTTGAAAACTTTGAGAATAAGCCTAAGTCCAACCTGGACGAAACCGAAATAGTAAATTTGGGGAACGCCGAGACCGTCAAGGAGACTCGCATCAGCATTCAATTATCACCAACAGAGAAAGAGAAGTACATCCATTTTCCAAAGGAATATAACGACATTTTTGCATGGTCATATGATGACATGACTGGTTTGAGCACGTCCATAGTGGCTCACAAGTTGCCTACTAATCCCATATGTCCGCCGGTAAAATAAAAACTTAGAAAGTTCAAATCAGACATGTGCTTGAAAATCAAGGAGGAAGTTACTAAGAAGATCAAAGCCAAAGTCCTCAGGGTGGTTGAGTACCCAACCTGGTTAACCAACATTGTACTAGTTCCGAAGAAAGATGGGAAAGTCAGAGTATGTGTTGACTATCGAGATTTAAACAGAGCAAGTCCCAAGGAAAACTTCCCACTGCCAAATATACACATCCTAATCGACAACTGTGCCAAGCATGAACTCTAATACTTTGTAGATTGCTTTGCGGTTATCACCAGATTTGGATGGATGAAGAAGACGCAGAGAAAACAGCCTTTATTACACCATGAGGGGTATACTGCTATAAGATGATGCCAATTGGTCTGAAGAATGAAGGGGCTACATACATAAGATCAATGACAATCATCTTCCATGATATGATACACAAAGAAATAGATGTGTATGTGGACGACGTCATTATCAAATCCAAAAGGGTCGCAGATCACAAAGCGGACTTGAGAAAGTTCTTCGACGGGTTAAGAAGGTACAATCTGAAGCTAAACACCGCAAAGTGTGCATTCGGGGTTCCCGCAAGAAAGTTATTGGGATTCATCGTCAGTCATCGAGGGATCGAGTTAGATCTGTCTAAAGTCAAGGCTATTCATGAGTTACCGCTATTCAGGTGTTACCACCACCTAGGAGCAAAAAGGACGTGATGAGCTTCCTGGGATGTCTCAGTTATATCAGTCGATTCATAGCACAGTCCATAGTCATATGTGAACCTATCTTCAAGATGCTGAGGAAAGATGCCGAGACAAGCTAGACCGAGGATTGTCAGAAAGCCTTCGACAAAATCAAGGAATACCTTTCCACACCACCAGTCTGGTCCCGCTAGAACCAGGACGACCTTTGCTACTCTATCTATCTGTATTGGATGGAGCCTTCGGATGTGTTCTAGGACAACATGATGAGACAGGGAGGAAGGAGCAAGCCAAATACTACCTAAGTAAGAAATTTACACCTTACGAGACACGGTACTCTCTGCTAGAGCGCACTTGCTGTGCTTTGACCTGGACGACCCAGAAGTTGAGGCATTACTTTTGTGCCTATAATACATACCTCATATCTAGGATGGACCCTTTGAAGTATATATTTCAGAAACCCATGCCGACGGGAAAGTTATCCAAATGGTAGATACTGTTAAGTGAGTTTGATATCGTCTACGTAACTTAAAAGGTGGTCAAAGGGCAAGCATTGGCAGATCATCTTGCTGAAAATCCGATGGGAGGAGAATACGAACCTTTGAAAACGTATTTTCCTGATGAAGAAGTGTCGTTCGTAGGAGAGGACATTACCAAAGCATACGACGGTTGGAGGATGTTCTTTGACGGAGCTACAAATTTCAAAGGAGTAGGCATTGGAGCAGTTTTGGTATCAGAAACAGGTCAACATTATCCAGTATCTGCTAAACTCAAATTTCCCTACACTAACAACATGGCAGAATATGAAGCCTGCATACTAGGACTCAACATGGCAATCGACATGAATATTCAAGAGCTGCTGGTAATCGGTGATTCAGATTTGCTCGTGCACCAAGTACAAGGAGAATAGGCCACCAAAAATTCTAAGATATTGCCATATCTGTACCATGTGCAGGAATTGAGAAAGAGGTTCACAAAAATAGAGTTCCGACATGTGCCAAGAATTCAGAATGAGTTTGCCGATGCATTGGCCACTTTGTCATCCATGATACAACATCCAAATAAAAATTTCATTAATCACATCCCTGTGAGAATCCACAATCAACCGGCTTATTGTGCTCATGTTGAAGAAGAAACAGATGGAAAACCTTGGTTCCATGACATCAAGGAGTATTTGGCAAAAGGAGAATATCCGAAGCATGCAAACCACACTCAGAAATGCACACTCCGGAGATTGTCCAATCACTTCTTCCACAGTGGAGGAAACTCTTATAGGAGAACTCCCGATTTGGGATTGCTAAGATGTGTCAACACAAAAGAAGCTTCTAAACTACTTGAGGACGTACATGCTGGGACATGTGGCCCGCACATGAATGGTTTTGTCTTGGCTAAAACGATACTTAGGGCCGGTTACTTTTGGATGACCATGGAGACAGATTGCGTCCAGTATGTCTGCAAATGCTACCAATTCCAAGTGCACGTTGATATGATAAAAGTTCTGCCAAATGAGCTCAATGCCACAAGCTATGTGAAACATTCAAAATCAAACACAAGAATTCCACAGCCTATAGACCTCAAATGAATGGAGCCATAGAAGCCGCCAACAAAAACATCAAGAAGATACTAAGGATGATGGTAGAAGACCACAAGAAATGGCACGAGAAGCTTCCTTTTGCTCTGTTGGGATACCACACCACGATTCGCACATTAACCGGGGCAACCCCTACACACTGGTTTATGGTACCGAGGCTATCATCCCAGCCGAGGGAGAGATTCCTTCTTTAAGAATCATACAGGAAGCAGAACTCAGCGATGCAGAATGGATAAAGAGACTCTATGAACAATTGGCCCTCATAGATGGAAAAAGGATGAACGCATTATGTCACGGTCAGCTTTACCAGAACAGAATGTCTAGAGCTTTCAACAAACGGGTTAAACCAAGACAATTTGCACCAGGACAGTTAGTGTTAAAGAAGATCTTCCCACACAAAGATGAAGCCAAAGGGAAATTCTCTCCCAACTAGCAAGGTCCTTACATGGTTCACAAGGTGTTAATAGGAGGAGCGTTCATACTCGCAGAGATGGATGGAGAAATCTGGCCAAAACCAATCAATTCAGATGCAGTCAAGAGATACTATGCTTAGATTATTTACATTTTCTCATCTAATGTAATTGAACTACGCTTGACCTATTTCTTGTTTAAGAGGGGATATGTAGGCAGCCTTATGGGTTCGGTCATATCATAATAATATTTCCATTTCCCCTAAGAAACTGGGGCAGAATTTTGAGGAGGACCCTCAAAATTCCGGAGCAAGTTCAGCCAACGCCAATATATACCAGATGGTCAGAAATCGGTTAAGAAACTGGGGTAAAATTTTGAGAAGAATTCTCAAAATTTCGAGAAAGGTTCAACAAAGTTCGCAAACGGCCGAGGGATCATCTACCAAACTGGGGCAGAATTTTGAGGAGGACCCTCAAAATTCTAACACGAGGAAGATGCAATGTCTCTGAAATATGTTACAGTCACTAGTTCATCTAAAATTACTTGATATTTCACTATGTTTTCTAAAATAACTCTATTTTATCAATAATTGCATATTATTCGAAAACTCTATTTCTGTAACAGCCAGGTGTTACCTAGGGAAACTCGAAAAGGCCTTTAGAATAAACAAAGCAAGGCCAGCAGACAGAAGCATGAACCAACCTCCCCTCACAAAACTTATAATTTTTCTTTGAACGCAGGCACATTTGATGTAGCAATAGCATTCGCAAACATGTATACACAAAGCAAATTCACTATCAATCCGGCCATCAGACACTGAATATATCTCCAGCTAAGAAATATATACTACTCTTATTTGCTACTCGCTCTTTGCATGGGACTAAGCCTTGTCCCGCATACTTGCACGAGGCTAATCATTGCCTCCATATTTGCATGAGGCTAATCCTTGCCTCCATATTTGCATGAGGCTAATCCCTGCCTCCATACTTGCATGAGGCTAATCCTTGCCTCCCTATTTGCATGAGGCTAATCCCTGCCTCCATATTTGCATGAGGCTAATCTTTGCGTCCATATTTGCATGAGGCTAATCCTTGCTTCCATACTTGCATGAGGTTAATCCTTGCCTCACTGTGAGGCTAATCCTTGCATCCATACTTGCATGAGGCTAATCCTTGCCTCCATACTATCCATACTTGCATGAGGCTAATCCTTGCATCCATACTTGCATGAGGCTAATCCTTGCCTCCATACTATCCATACTTGCATGAGGCTAATCCTTGCCTCCATACTTGCATGAGGCTAATCCTTGCATCCGTACCGCATAAGGATAATCCGTGCCACCATATTTGCATGAGGTTAATCCTGCCTCCATAATCTGCATGAGGCTATTCCCTGCCTCCATACCTGCATGAGGCTAATCCTTGCCTCCATATTTGCATGAGGCTAATCCTTGCCTCCATATTTGCATAAGGCTAATCCTTGCCTCCACACCTGCATGAGGCTAATCCCTGCCTCTATATCTGCATGAGGCTAATCCCTGCCTCCGCATTTGCTTAGGACTAAGCATTGTCCCTCCTTGCATAAATACAGTTCTATTCCGGTACTATCTATTTGCTTTCGATCGGGCTAAGCTCCGCCCTTCATTTCACAAGACTAAGCCTTGTCTTATTAACATCATATTATTGGATCTCATGGGCTAAAATATCGCCAATCTATCCAAAGGCGTCATAGTCTAAAAGGCATCATCCTCATAGCCGGAAGACACCATGCCATGGCCTGAGGATCTCTCAAATTTGCATATCATTATTCAAAGGCATCATGGTTCGGAGGCACCATCTTCATGGCCCGAGAACACCATTTCATGGCCCTGTGAATACCTCACTAAACAATTCATGGCCTAGGACATCATGGCCCGAGGACGTCATCTTTAACCGTCCGGAGACAACTTTCATGGTCCAAAGGGAATCTGCATCATATTTAAATTTTCTCACAAATACATGTTCATAGCATCTCTTTATCTGCAGGTGACCAGCAAGCAACTCGCTCCAGTTCCTTCAACTATCTCAAACCTGGACCGTTCACCATAACCACTCTTGCATCCACTCCAAAATCTCGCGTTCGTTCTTGTGATGACTTCATCGGTATATTTCGCCAATGAATTCAGAACTACACGTGGCCTGATTCCTGTAAAACTAGGGATATATAGGCAGCTCAAAGACTAGAGTCCGGCCTCTGTATTTCAAAATATTCCATCCGGTCAAAATTGGTCATCATTTCTTTATCCGAAAATTCTTTTCATCCGTCCCGGGTAAAGAAGGGCAGCTGTTGATACCCAATTTTTTCCATAATATTTCAAAACTATTTCTGAGCATCAACTAGTATTTTTCATACAATTTCTGCATTTTTAAATATTTTAACTAATTTCTCTCAGCATTTATTTTTATAAAATAATCATTAAATTGCATCACAAAATAGTTTTAATAATTTTTTGTGGCTTAATTTTATGATTTGCATTCGTATTAAGTTTCAATTATTGCACAAATAACCACATCTATATTTTAAGATGCGATTGCAATTACATTGCAAGTATAGCCTATGCATGCATTATTACATTATTTTACCGAAAAATAGTCTTTTATATTTTTTTAAATATTAATCAATTACTTTAAAACATTTTCATGCATGAAAGTCATTTTTATAATTTATTAACCAATTTTCTAAAAATTGTTTTAGCAATTAATTACATATTTAACAAATAGCCCCTTTTCATTTAAAATCTAACCTATTAACCAGCTTAATACCCTTTTAATACCATCCCAATACCCCTTTAATACCAGCCCAATTTACCCAAGCCCAAATCTGCACCTACCCGACCCAAGATCCCCATCAAATCGTGGCTGTTGATCCTTTAGATCAACGGTCCATATCAATACTTGCCTTTTTTAATCAAACGGCCACATAAACCCTAATCATTTCCTCCATATGGCCGCCCTTGGATCCCCTCCTCCCTGGTTCTCTCTAAAACCAACCCCTAACCCTAATTGTTTCACCCAAAATCAGCCCTAATCCTTTGAATGTCTGTCCGATCTATGGCGTCCTATGGTTGTACGAACCCTTTACTTGTCTCATATCCCCTTGGTTGTTCGATTATGTGGTTTTTGTGGAAGAACCTCGAAGAGATCTGGTCCAGATCTCGTTCAAAGCTCTTCAAGGGTTCGTCCATGGTTTGCGAGTAATTTCTATTGAAGTTCCATGGTTCAAAACCAGTTTCTCTTTACCCCTCCCCTTTCTCCTCAAAACCTTAATCTTTGGATATGAATTTGTCCTGATCTTTGTAGATCTGGAAGGATTCTGAGTTTGTCAATGTCTTTTCTTTAAAGATATCTTGTTTCTTTACTGTTAACCGATTTTAGTACTATATTTTGGGTTCTTTGCTATCTACTGTTTGAATCTCTGCATACTTGAAATGTTTTCAAGTTTATATTTTTCTTTAGGTTTCTCTTATTCCTCTACTACTGACCGATTTTAAACACTACAATACTTCAGGTTTTTGACTTCTATGACTTCTTCTTTAAGTTTTTCCAAACTAGGGTTTCCCGAAAAAAAATTCTCCAAAATATTTGATGATTTTGAGTGTTTAATCTTCTGTTTCTTGTGTGTTTTAACCGATTTCATGAAGATTGCTTTAACCCTAACTTGCTTATGCTAAAAACCCTAATTTTCCGACATTATTGTTTGAATTCTGAGTTTGTCTAGGTTACTTGTGTACTGACTTTGTCCTATGCTTTGATTTCTGTGATTCTTCTTTAGCCTAATTTGATATCTTTTGATTTTTTTTATCCTAATGTGCCTATATTAATGTTCTTGGTTCGACTTTTCTACTGAGTCTATTTGTCTATGTTCATTTTTTGCCTATTCATGGTAAACCTATACTTTTCTCCTTAAATCGGTGTTTTGGATTCTTGATTTATCAATTTATTTTGTTAAGACCTATGTGCTAATTCCTGGCTATTTCTTTTATTTACAATCTTGATTAGTTTTATTACCTTATTCAATTAACTGTGATATTCACTGATTCTTCACCAATCATTTCCTTAATTAAACTTCTGTCTATTTACCCCTAATTGTTCATTTGATTTTCTTTCCTTAAATATATTCTGCTTTTACCATTGGTTAATTACCCTTAATTAAGGGAAAATTACACTAATTGGTGTATAATTGATTCTGTGGCTTCCTTAATTGAGAAGGGTTGATTCCCTTTACCTTATTTTCCTTGCTCTTAAATGCTATATATACTCTCCTTTACTCCTCACTTCTGGACACGAACACTAGTTAATCTACACTCTCACACTCTTAAAAGCTCTCTCTCTGTTCTCTGTTGTTGCTTGCAATTCTCACTAATCCAGCTGGTTGTAAGCCAAGGGTGGCCATTTGCACCATCTCTGCTCTATACTCCGTATTCTCTCCTCAACTGGTATGTCCTGATTCAATTCCCATTCAAAAACTATGTGTTGTCTTTGTTGCTGTAGTCATTAGTTGTGATTTCCAGTTCTATTTTTTATTCTACTATCATATGCTCAATATGTAACCAGCATGCCTAGATTACACTACCTAGTTACTGTATCACTCAGCATGTTTAAGTTTATTTTGTTAAAAGCTATATCCAGTATACTGTTTAGCATGTCGTCCTTCCTTAGATAATTTGTTCACTAGTATGCCCAAGTTGTATTATATGTTTACTGTCTCACCCAGCATGTCTAAATTCTGCTTGTTCTATATGTGATTAGTATTTCTAAAACCATGAATGCTTCATGAAGTGTTTGTCTAGGTTTGTTCATCTAAGTCTAACTTTCTCTACTTCACCAATGAGATCCTGTTTGTGTCTAAGACCTGTGTGTTCTCAACATATCTTTGTAACTAAATTGTCAATTCCATAGCTTATTGAGGAATATGTGTATTTGTTTGCCATCACTAAGGTGCATTCTAGGTGTCGCCTACCCCTTTCTCCTTGTGTGAAGTCTGTTTGACAAAATGTTTTCTAAATCTGTGTGTTCTGTGACTTGCTCTCTGATCCCAAAAATGTTCTTCATGTTTTTTCTCAAACTGTTTTCCACCCTAACTATGTACTGGTTTCAGAAAATCTTTTTCATTCCTAAGGCCTCTTGCTACTACTTACCAAACTCTTTCAAATCATTATGCACTATCACATTACTCTTAGATTACTAAGTCCTACCCCTCTGATATGTGTACTGCTTTGAGACCCTTGAGATCTCTCTGAACTCTGGCATATCAGGGCTAGAACTTCCACACTGCACATAATCAGTTCTCATTTAAAAAAGGTTCAGGTATGAGCATTGCCTGGGATACTTAAGGTCCTTAGAGAACTCTGACACACCTAGACATGAATTGGGCTATGGAACTTTGGGCATTTGAGACTAGTGAAGGCTTGGTACGCCAGGATTGTTTTGGGCCTGCTTTAGGCTCCCTATGGTTTAACTTCTATTCTATTTATGTAATTTATATTCAATTCTTAGTCTGTAATAATTAATTGTAAACAAACATTGGGGTGATTAGTGAAAAGGGTGGGTAGTTGTATATTGTGGGTAAAGTTGGGTAGATAACATGTCTATAGGGTCCATTTCGATTCAAATGTGTGTGTTAGACAATATGTCTATAGGATTTGCTTTGGTTTAAATAAATTCTGCTTGCTTTACTTCTACACAATTAGAAGCCATGCCTATAGGATCTACATCAGCTTTAATAATAGAGATCATGCATATAAGGTCTAAATCAGCTTTAATAGAATCATGCCTATAGGGGTTTCGCTTTGGTCAAATAAATTCTGTTTGCTTCGCCTTATGTATAACTAGAAGTCATGCCTATAATATCTAAAACCAGCATAGTTTGACTTTAACTCATGTTTGTAAATTCTGAATCAGATTAATAACCTACTTTTTTCGTGTTAATTAATATTACTAGAAAGTATGCCTATAGGATCCAAATTACTCGTTTAAAATTGTTTACTGATTTACTGTATTCCTGATTAATGATTATATACCATGCTCATAAGATATCACTATTATATGCCTAGGCAACCCTATAGGGCGATTAAAATCCTGCTACTGTAAAACTATGCTCTCTTATCTGTGACTGCTCATATTCAACAGGTCTAAAATCAGTAGGCAAGCTGAATAGGTCTTTGACACTTTGGTCCAAATTCAGTACTGTATACTCTTTGATCACCTACATATCATGTTCTAGGGCTTTCTCTTAAATACCTGAAACTGTTGTTTAAGACGTGCACTTACTTGTTCTGTCTGTGGAGGTAAAAATATGAGCCTTTAATTGTTCTCTCTTTAATGCAGTCCTAACTGTTTTGATTGACGCCTAGATTTTTCTCCTTTAAGTACCTTAGGATGGTCTAGAACTACCTAAATTAGAGGTCCTAACTACCTCCAAGCTCACAAGGAAGGGACGGGTAGTGAACGCATAGGATATCTTTAAAGGTTGCTAGAGCGCTTTAGGCTATGACCAAGGGGAGGGAATTTGGTAGTAAAGATATAATGACTATGCGCTAATGTCACGTGTAGCCCTCATTAAGGAGTGATTACTGGGCATTGTGTGGGTATGATCATGTAGGCTAACCAATCTAGGACCCATCTTTCAACTCTCGTTGTTTAAATGAATTAACTTTTCTTTACATATGTACAAATTGTTCAAATCTCTTCCCTTGATTTCATTACTTGAATCATACATGTACTCGGAATGTCGAAACATGCATTTATTTGAGAATACGTGTTGAAACTGCTTATTTGTTAAAAGGACTAATTCACATAGTTTAAGTTTGGTCGGGACCCACCGTTTTGGATCGCGAGGGGTTCCTAACACCTTCCCCTCAAGGTTATTTCGAGCTCTTACCCTAATCTCTGGTAATGCAAACTAGTTCATGAGTTAATTGCTCTAGATGCCCTAACGCACCATAATCCGTTAGGTGGCGACTCTTCAAATACCCAATTCCCAAAAGGAAACGAGTTATTTCTCCCATAAATGTCGAAACTCGGACTTCCCCGTCAAAAGGGAAAAAAGGGGGCCCAACATCGCCTACAAGATATCAAGCAATATGGAAAGGTGTTCATGATCTTGGGTTGATCTATGTGTTTAGAAACACCGGGGATATCAATGTCAACCTTGTTCGGAAATTTTACGCCGGTTTTGATCCGAAAGTCCTGAGCAGCTAGTGCCTATTCAGGGAAGGTTGATCGATTTTTCAACATCCGCTATATGCAATTTTTTGGTGCGTCTGATGTTCCCCAAGAACCATTGGACAACTTCATCACCCGTCCCACATATCGAGAACTGAGGCACACTCATTGTGGTGTCAATTCTATGGCGGCTTGGGTTCGTGACAAGAAAACCAATCTCCATAGCAAATTCCCTAAGAAGAAAATGAAGACCGAAGCTCAAGTGTGGTTTAAACTGATTAATACACTTCTCCTACCATGCAACCATGACACTCTTATTAGCCGTGAAAGGACTTGCATGTTATATTTCCTCATGACTGGCCAGAGGGTGAATATGGGCCACTTGATCCGCTACCAGATGACCCAAGTGCGAACTAGTAAGAGAATTGATCGAATGCCCTTTACGAACATGTTGACTCAGTACTTGAGACAAGAAGAAGTAGAGGAGGAGCAAGCTTTTGATAGAGTCATTCCTCCACCCCTACGACTAATGTACATCACAAGCGTCTGGGTTAAGGAGGATAATGTTACGTCTTCACTGACATGTGTCGAGCGCAATGCTCGTGATGACTGCTTTTATGGCCTATTTATATGGGATGATGAACTTGCAGCTTTGGATTGGGGGACGACTGGCAACTGCTGAAGAAAGGGACATCTTGGAGGACTGGTTCCCGCTCAATGCTCATGCTCAGCAGTTGGTTGGGCTTGGCGATGGCTACCGACTCCCATAGGATGAGGATGTCAACACACCAGAGCAGTTCGAGGCCGAGCTGGAGCAGTCTGAGGAGGAGGAGGATGATGAGGAGGAAGCAGAAGATGAGGAGTGGACAGCTGCAGATGGAGCTTTCGAAGATGAAGGCGATGACGAGGCTTGATCAGGGATTTTCATACCACCTTACTCATTTTTTTTTGTTTTTTTGTTAGTTTGTGTATGCATTGAGGACATTGTATGAATTAAGGGTGGGGTGATAACTTGTAGATATTAGATACATTAATTACTTGTTATTTTATGTTTTTAGTTATTTTTTTAGTTAGTGTCGTCTTTGCTTATAAAAAAAGTAGAAAAAATTGGACGTTTCCCGACGATGGATCTCCTAGACAGTTTTTTTGAGGAATTAAAGTCTAAAGAAGAAAAAAAAATTCTTTATAGGTAGTGTAGTAATTCCCCCTTGGTTTTTCTTTGTGCCACGGTTCCTTTCCAAGGGTTTTGGTTTAACCGGGTGTAGTTAGTTTTATTTTTTTAAGGAGTAGGAATCATTATGCTATGATTTGAATTGAAGCAATATCTCTTGACTTTGTTATGCCTTGAGAATAGTGAGTACTCTGGTGGTGACGCTCAGGCTCAGTTTTTTACTCTAGTATAAGTACTTTAAATTGTATAATCTTAATTTTGCTTAACTGATTTGACTAGAGTGTCTTGATAAAACCAATTCTGAGTGAGTTATGTGACATGTGTGTGAGGGGTTTGTGTATATTCTGTGCATTGCAGTTGATGTCTAGAATATGTCCCGTGTGTTTGCAAAGTGAAATAGTAGATTTGTTCAGTTTTGGAAGTGATATAGGCATTTCTTTGTTGAGTCAAATATATATAGTTTACCCGCCTAAATGTTATGTAACGTAGCGAACCCCGTTGAGCCCGTAATCATGTTTCTTTGGCAACCACATTACAAGCCTTACCCCTTTGTTTTAATTAACCATCTATTTGACCTTGTAGCCTCTCATGAGTACTTAAATTGTTATGAATTATGTAAAAGTTAAAGTGTGGGGTGGTGATTCGGCTTTTGAGTGGAACAAATGAAATAAGGAAAAAAGTGCATTGCTTTGGAAAAAAAAGTTGTATTGTTGTGAAGAATATTCCTTGATGGTGGTGGCTTTTGATATAATTGTGCTTAAAGAAGTATGAGGTAATATACATTGATATGAAGGTGGAGTTTTGGTTTGACATAAGTATGGGCTTGAATGTTAAAGTATATGTATTAAGGTACATAGAAAGGTATAGTCACTCTTATATCCAAATGTATCATACTCGACCCGCAGCCTACATTACAACCAATTAAAGTCCTACTTGATCCTAGACTGAATGAGCTCGAGTAGTAGAGTACTACGCTACGGGAAAGCCTATGGTGCATCTTTTGTGGCATATGAATGTTATTTCTAAGAGTGGGTGAATTTTTCCTATCTTGAGTTCCTACGTTCTTAACTTTTATTGTGTGTGGACTAATCTCTTTTGTTGTGTGAGGGCACGTGATTCATGACGGAAAGGTAATGTCATTGACTTATATGTTAGAGTAAGTGAGTAAGTTATGAATAACGCATGGTACTTGTGAGTCAAGTCTTGAGGTGAAGATGTTACACCCTTGTGATTAGTCTATTTTAAAGATTCATGATGTGATGAGTTAGGAGAATTGCTTGAAAAGGTCGTGTCTATAAAGTGTAGTTTGATTGCTCGAGGACAAGCAACGTTTAAGTGTACGTGGACCAGTGATGTTTGGCTATAATTCCATATTTGTAGTGCATTACTTACCTTACATTTTAGGTGCTTTAATGCTAAACTATACTATATTTGTGTTTAAATAAGTCTATTTTATGTGTAGGTACATTGGAGATGAAATTTGAGCAAAGTAAATATTTAAAGTAAAAATCATGCTCTAAAACAATAGGAGAGAAAAAAGACAAAGCAAGAATTGAAAGTGGAACAAAAGAAGAAAGAAAGAATTTAAAAGAAAGAAAGAAGAAGTGAAAGTGAAATGAAACAGCAGGCAAGGCAAGAGATTTAGCTCGCTAAAAAGTAGGCGACGCGAGAGACATACCTCGCGTTTGGCAGTGCGTCGCGAGGCTTATAGCGAGACCCAGCGCGTGGCAGATCTTGCGTCGCACTGGTTGAGGCGAAGTGAAGCTCGCGTTTTGCCTCACGAGACGAGGCCTATAGCGAGCATGTTCGGATTTTAAAAGCTTATTTCCTCTCCCTGCTGGGTTTGGACTTGGGCTATTTCGTTTAGGTATTTTCCCTACATATATATAGTTCATTAAACATCATTTTGAAGTAGTTTTTGCGACCAGAGGCAAGAATAGCACGTGGAACAACTTTTGGGGGAAAGAATCATCGAGTTCTACATTCCTTCATCTTTTCTTTGTAATTTGTTTATGCAAAATACTTGGGAAATTTGTACAACAAATATGAGTAGCTAAACTTCTAATCTAGGGTTTGATGGAACCTATTGAAGGATGATTTTTCCATTGCGTTTAATATAAATTTGCCATTTGCTTTTCTCTACTTGTTCAATTATATTATTATTGTTGTCGGTTGAACGGCCCTCAATTGACTGTACTTATTTAGTGTGTACTGCTAAAGAGAGAGTACGCATTTAGGTAGTTGTTGAAAAATACCACTCCTAACGTATTTGAGAGATCAATACGGAGGGTTTAAAAGCGGGATTAGAGATAATGAAACCTTGGTGCGATCATAGTGAGCGGTAAATTAGTGCCAGCTAGCATAGTTCGAGAGAATACGCCTAGTAAATTGTGGTAGTTGCTCGAGAGAGAGTTACACACTCAAAGTACTCACGATCGATAGAGAATATGTGAGTGAACTTATAGGAACCGTAGCAGGGGAGATTCCGACAATAGGGAAAATCAAAACCCTACCTTGCTTTTAGTTAGCAAACAATCAACTCATTATTCAATATTTCTGAAGGTTGATTATTTGAATTCTTACGAAACTAGTGGTTGTGATTAATAGGTTAATTCCCTGTGGAATTCGACTCCGGACTTATAAACCGGATTACATTTACAACGACCATTAGACCTCTTAGGAGGCATAGTTGCGCGTGATCAGAAGATAGAATTTCCACTAAAGGGGTTCAAAACTTTTGGGTTGGGTCAAGAAAATTTAAATATCTATATTATATGAAAAGCACGAAGACCTTTAGCTAAATGTCGTTCACCTTTTTTACCCTTTAAAAATATATTTCACACTAGACACAATAGTCATTTTATTATTTTTTCTAATATAATGAATAATCATTTAATTATTTTCCTTATATTTAGGAATTCAAAATCTAACTAAACTTTTTGTATTGAATTCTCCATTGTTTAAACTAGGTAAGACAATATATTTGTAAAATAAAAATAACACCCAAAAATTGAAGTAGGAAAGTTTCGTCCACTTGAACTCTTTTAAGATTTAGTAGTCATTATTCTTTGTATAGAATAATAACCAATTACTTATTAATAATTTAAGTAAAATAAAATTTAATTAAAAAAGAATGAAAAACTACGAATGAAGTCTCGTGCACATAGAAATCCCTTTTAGGTTTAGCAATTCTAATGTTATAAAATAGTGCTCTTTTAGCGTGAATACTTCAAAGGGTATTCACAATCCACCTTACAACAAGTAACTTTAAAAAATAATTATAGGCTAAAATATTCTCTTTTTCAATTTATGTAAACGTACATTTGAAAAATATCTATAATAAATTATGAATAAAAATAATATCTACAAATAAGTTTACAAATGATAGGGGGGAAATGCATAAGTACTCCCCTAACATATATTCCGATTCTCAACTACACACTTTTTCTTTGCGGAAATCCTATTATCCCCTAAACTTATTTTAAATGAAATTATTTGCACCCTTAACGCTGATGTAGCAGAGTGTGTGTATTTCACTCTCCTGGGAGAGTGAGAAGCAAGAAAAGACGATTTTCAAATTATTTTTTATTCATTTTTATCATTTTTTCTTACTTTTTTTTTTCCTTTTCCTTTTTCTTTGTCTTTTTTCTTTTACTTTTTTTTCGTTTCTTCTCTAATTCCGGTGGATATTCATTCACCTGCGACTTTGTCTAACCGTTTTTCTTCCATTTTTTCTTTTCACACACAAATTAAACTCTCAAAAAGATCTATTCATAAGCAAAGCAAAATACACTCAGATTTGGGGGGGGGGGAGGGGAATTCACCATCAGAAAACCTTCCCACGCCGGAAAAAAATGATGTATTGAAATTTTAACTGGAAAAAGTTTTCTCAGCTAATATTGGTTTTTATTTATTTTGTTCTTCCTCCCACACATAAATTACACTTTCAAGAAAAATTTATAGATATATAAAACAAAACACACTTAGATCGGGATAAAAATCTATCGCTGGAAAAAAAAATCGCCGAAAAAAATAGTGTTTGTGAAATTTCGACGACCACCATTTTATGCTGCCGGTGACCAAAACAAAAAGAAAGAGAATGAAATAACCAAAAAAATGAGAATAATAAGAAATAAGAAAAAAGGATAAGAAAAAGAAGAAAGAATAAAAAAAGTACTATAAATACATGTGGGGGCGGTGTAGCTCACCACTTGTCAAAAGTTTGGTTGTAAGCGTTAAGGGTGCAAATAATTACATTTAAAATAAGTTTAGGGGGGTAATAGGATTCCCACAAAAAAAAAAAGTATGTAGTTGGAAATCCGGGTATAGATCAGGGGGTACTTATGCATTTTTGCTCAATGATAGGACTACATTTTAAACTATAATTGAGTTATAGTGAATAATATAATGTATGTACATCAATTTCTTTTGTAAATTTATACATGTTAAAACACAAATCCAATTTGATAAAGATAAGATACTGAAACATTTACATCGAAATTGTACGTATTTACAACAATAGCAACAAACGCAGTATTATCCCACACCGTAGAGTTTAAGGAGAGTAATATGTACGCTGATCTTACCCCTACCTTGTGAGCATAAATTGTACGTACTTCTTTAAGGTAATTATAAGTTTATTGACTTTTAGCACAAATAATGTTATTTAGGTCTGTAATTTAGATATTAAAATCATTATGTTCTGCTATTTTAGATCAATATCATTATATGAAATATATGTGTTTGGTGGGTTCAGGGTCCAACAGCCAGCTCGATTATGAGTCATCTCCTAGCCCGATTTTTCTTTGTCGATACATTTATTATTTTCTTTCAAGTACCTATACTTATTATTATTATATATTTATTGATCTTATTATATTATAATTATAAAAGCGGAAAACTCCAATACAAATATTGATAATCTTTTCACTTTTAAAAATTAATTTCACATTAAATAAAATTATCATTTAATTAGATTTTTATATTTAAGGCTTTAAAAGTAGTTGTTGTGTTTTTCTCTTACAATAATAATTTATTCTTTTCTAATTTGTCAGAAGCAATTCATATAGAAAAACTTGCATATTTTGCTTGGGAGAAAGAAAAAATATGTCTAACGTCAATTACCTGATCATATTTGTGTCTTTCTAGAATGAACTTGAAAAAAAAAAGAATAAAAATGAATGAACTTGAAAATAACTTTCCACAAAAAAATAAATTACATCTTCAAAGGCTATGTGATTTTGCTCTTAGTATTTATGTCAATTTTTTAAAAAATTATCATCGAGATAGGTACACGCATGATGCGCATATGCTAAGACTAGTAACATACAAATGCACAAAATGGATAAAAAACCAAATGTTGTTCCAAGTATGCTACAAGCCTTCAACCTTCTTTGAGTCTTTCATACATTGAAAGTTTTGTAATTCAGTGCTACAATTTCAAGCCCTTCAAATCAAAATAACTAATTCGCGCTAATATTCGAAATGGAATAGCTTTTGGCTTCCATTTTGCAGCTTAACCTAGCTCCAGTAGACAATATCTGTCCCTAAGGGTTCGTTTGGCTTCCGTCATAAGAAAAAACAATTCCAGGTTAAACTTTTGTATTATTACCACGACAGATCCACTAGCAAAAGTTTACAGAGCTGGCCCCTTCACTTAGACATGCCCTAGATAATATACACTCCTGACACCTGAGGAGAGCACTAACATGTCAAATAAAATTAGGAAATGCCGTCGTATATAGATTTTTGCAACATTTTTCATTGAATTTTCAATATTTTTTAGAATTAAGTTTATTGAAAATTCAATAAAAAGTATAAACAAACTTTAATATTTATTTGTATATTTTGCTATATAAGCTCATAATTTAACATATATAAATAATAAATTGATAGGACTCTATCTCCATGACTTGGAGGTTGGAGCTGATATTTCATTAGAGGCAGACCCAGGATTTGAGCGACAGTGGCACTAATGTCTTTATATATATTAATTAGTAGCGACAAAGTTCGGCGTGCAACTCTTTAAAAACTTAGCGATTATGATAGTTTATCATCAAAGTACAAACTCTCAGTCACCGCTTCAAGGTCGACATATGTTGTTGCTTCATTGAAAGTGACTGTTGAAGGAAGAAAAAAGAGTTTGTATTTTTCTACGTGTTGAGAGAGGAGTTACACTTTGGGGCTTTCTATTTTAAGGGAGGGACTTGGAAAAAAAATAAAATTAAGTAGTACTAAATTATAATTGAATTCAAAAAAGACAAAGTATTAATAAAAAATGTAAACCGGTGACTATTAAGTATAAATTACGGTAGGAATCAATAAAGTGAAGCAAAAATGTTACTAATAAATGGGGAAAAATTCAAAAATAGCCAGATTTACAACTGGTCGTTCAAAAATAGCCCAGTTTCAAAAGAAATTGAAATTTAGCCACTTTCATGTAAAGATAAATCTGAGTGAAAACACTGTTCAAAACCCGAAAAATACGCCAGTATATTATACTGGAGTTCCAGCATAAGTATGCTTAAACTCCAGCATATTATACTGGAGTTCCAAGATAAGTATGCTGGAACTCCAACATAATATGATGGAGTTCCAGCGTAAGTACACTAGACTCCAGCATAATATACTTGAGTTCCAACAAGTATAATTGTCCAGTATAATATACTGGAGTTTGGAGCGCCGGTGCTCCAGTCTCCAGTATATTATACTGAAGTCAGCAAAGTATACCGATCCAGCATAATATGTTGGAGTTCATACACAGGTGCACCGAACTCCAGTATATTATGTTGGACCGGTCTCTGTTGCAGCAAAATAGTGGCTATTTTTCATTGACTTCGTAAACGCTGGCTATTTTTGAATGACCAATCCGAAAACTAGCTATACCGTACCATTTTTACTAATAAATGTAGCATTGTAACTGCCGAGTTTGATCCCCAAGTCCCCAAGCACATAGAGAAAGTTCAGCCATACGCTCAACCAAAACTACCATCCAGCCTTTTATGTTTTTGGGACACCGGTAAATTATTAAGGGGTCCTCTATACGTATATACGAATTATTATACACTGTTTTTACTGAGGCTAACGAGTTCTGGTAACCCCTCTACCTCATGTATAGATCCACCCCCGTGACCATAATTGGTAAAATAGTTGTGGGCGAGCCTGACCGTTTTAAAACATTGCTTTTGAACTTCCTTTTTTCCTTTTTAAGTTTTTTATTTTCTTACACCATGGATAAATTCCATCTTCGTGGCCATTGAGGATAAAGGACCACGTTAAGGACTTCTTCCGGGGCGGAGTCAGCCTTATAGCTATTTTGGCAGAACCTCAAATCCTATATTTGTATTAAAAATCCATTGAATGTATATAAATAATATATTTAGAACTCACGAAGTAAAAAAGAATATGGTTCAGAACCCATAAACTAAACATCCTATCTACGTCTTTGCCGCCTTCACCCCTCACTATCAAAGGCATTATCTCTGCTCCACTAATTATTTCACAAACTGTAATAACCTTATGGAAGAAATTCACCAAAACAATAAATATGGTATATCATTTCTTTTGTATTGATTTATATCACTTAATTAATATTTGTATTCTGCACTTGATAAGACTCCCGAGCCCACAATTTCAGATCCTCATCTCTAGCAACTAAAGACAATGGATGAATTCTATACTCCTTCCATCACAGAAAGACTGACCGATCTGTAGTACGGTGATCAAAACATAAAAATTTTACATAGAGAAACACACAAGAAATACTCAAATTCATAATCCTTTTTAAATTAGAAATATTTAGATAATCATAGTCAAGTTAAAACTCCCCAAGTAGTATAGTAGCGAATAAAATAGGATACAGAATGTAATCGCTATAATTCCCATATCATCTAAGCTGCTGTGTTGTCCATGAATACACCTCGTAATTCGAACAAAACTTCTCATACTTTATTATTCTAATTAAACTCACAGATGAAAGATAACAACTACAACTCTGTAAGCTCCAACTTTATCGAAAAGAAAGGAAAAAGAATGTTGAAGATGAGTACTATCATAGTAAAATCAAGCTAGAAAATAAGTCAGAAGCTTCATGTGATGGTGGTTGAAAGCAGAGGGAGCTCTATTCATAGATTATAAGATTATCCTTTTGATACAAATCGCACAACAGTGACTGCATCCATACTCAAAACTGGACCTGCAGAACCAATATCTACTATCAATACAAGAGTACACCATTAAATACAAGCTTACTCCATATTAGAGGTGCCAAATGGATCGGCGGGTGAGACAAACTAATAATTCACATGCATCCCTAAGCTCAATAATAGTTTACAATTTATATAAGAAGACAGCAGAGATGCACATATATTGTGAAGAGAAAGCAAATTATTGCAGCTAATGTTTAGAGTTGCACATATATTATGTGTATTAGTTACACCATCCAGGCAAAGAGGTTTACCTCTAGCAGTAGGTTAAGCTTTGTATTCATGGACGCGTATCCATTTTGTTGACGACCATTTGTTGCCTTTAATCACAGGGCACCCACCTACAGCAAGACATAGATAATTCAAATTAGTTGTCAGTTGTCACCGAGATTTACTGTTGTCATGAGCACTGCTAAATTTTAGAATTATTGATACTTCATGCGCAATAAGATGTTCAGATAATGCGGTAAACGGGTAGAACTGAGCTTCTTAGTAGGCGTTTGGACATAAAAATTGTAATTTTCTAGAGTTGCATCAGGCTTCATGCTCCAGAAAAGCAACGCATCACCCCTCTTTGGTTTTACAGAGAGCCCATCCTTTCCACATTCAGATAGTTCATTCCACCAAGGGACCGCACTATAATTTCCCTTCGCAGCTGGAAATACTGTTTCACCCCCTTCTTCAACATCTGACCTGCAGTGCACCAATAGAATCAACTAAGGGATGCTATGAAAATACACTAAGCATAAACCTCACAGAGGAAAAGTCACTTACAAGTACATTAAAACTGTAGCAATGCGTTGACCTCCATTTTTGGTGTTAAACTCATCAAGAAAGTAATCATAGTGGGGTTCATACTTTTGCCCCACTTCGTAGTGGAGAACTTGAAGACCTTCCCCATGCTCTGTAGGCAGCAGCAGAAGCATCAATGTAAATGCAGTTTAAGGCATTGCATAATGACAAAGTGTCGAATAGACCACTCTGAAAGCAGCAGTTTGAGCAAGTTTAGCAGTGTCGTGCACATGAAATATACTGGCTAAGCATGAAGATGAGGTATTTCTTTTAAGGTTCTTTTCAAAAGAAAGTTAATGAGCACTAAGCTTCACAGAATCTGTTCTATCTCTGAATGTGGAAGGAGCAGAAAAGAAACTAGTGGTTAACACTAATGATGCCTGGAATAATCACTAACTAATTTGTAGAATAAGGTAATAAATTAATTAAAAAGTAAAACATACCCATATACAAGGAGCAAACCAAAAATTAGAAAACCTTACAAAAAGACATGGTTTTCTACAAAAGACAACCAATCTTCTATACAAATAGGAACCTCATGGGTGCACCAAAAATAAATAAAGGAAAAGAGGCTACTCCTCAAGTGTACAAGCTTTTTCTACTCCATCAAAAACTCTCCTATTACTCTGATTCCAGACAACCCAAATGAGTGCTGGTGGGGCAACTAATTAGTAGACTTATACTTGCAGGATAGACAAATTACTAAATTGAGTGGACATGAAATTAAATCCACACTCATCCCCAGCCACCACCTCGCAATCCAATGCATATAATATTTGCATCCAACAGCTACCAAAAATAATGCATCCAACTTTATTTTGGACAATGCATACAACTCCAGAAATCATCAATACAGTGAAATTACATTAATTAGTTGGAAATATAACGCTCTTTGGCTGGAGCTCCGAAAGAGCATTCCCCTTCGCGTACAGCCAAATTTAGCATACCGATATTCCCAACAATGTAGTCAGCATCTTCTATTAATGGTGACACCGGAGAAAGCTGTCCTATTTCCTTAACTTACGGACAAATAGTATTACTCCCTCAAGACCCAATTTGTTTGGCATAGTTTGAGGGGACACAGGTTTAAAAGAAAAAAATTACTTCTGACAGATATGCTAAATACGAATAGAACACCAAACCAACCATTGTACCAAACAATTTGTCTAGTATAAAATGGGGCATACAGAAAGTCAAGTCAATGGAAAATAGGAATGTTAAAATTATTTAGTTTCTAAATATAAAAAGAGGCGGGATGGACACAGGAAATAGTGCAAAAAAGATAGTGACAGAGGAGTACATATAATAACACCAGTAAATGGAGTTACCTAAAAAAATAAGAGTTAATCAGTGTAGACAATCTAAGTTGCTCGGACTCTTAACTTTCGATGTCGCACCCGTGTCGACACGACGTGGGTGTGAGTGTGGGTGTGAGATCCGTACCGGATCTGGTCAACCAATTTTGGGTACTTAGACCAAAATCGGCGGAGAAACTCGGGACAGATACAATGAAAGTCAATATAAAGCTAGGGTGAAATTGAAGAAAATGGAGTACCTTGAATATAGAAATTTCGGTGTCAATCCTTTCCTTTTATCTCCTTCTTGGATTCTCCTCTTAATTAATATTTTCTCATTCTCGGAATACCTTGTAAGTTTTTCAAATAATGTCTCATAATTTAAACATATTTTATAACTCTATTTTTAGATATCTGAATTATTTTTGGCCGAATCCGTGCATTTGTATCCCTACTTGGATCCGTATTCCCGAATCTTAAAATTTAGATCATGAAGGATCCGCACCCATATTGGACACCCGCATCCAAGTCTGAGCAACTTAGTAGACAATACCATTTTCAGACACCCCCAACCTTTATTGAATGATATTCTTTGCATAACAGCTAGAGGGAAATTGGATCCTCAGTAATAAGCATAACACTTGATAAATATTCATGCAGTTACATCCTTTGGTACAAACAACGCATACCTACTGGTATGAAGGTGAAATCTGCAATCTTTTTCTCGATATTCCTGATCACTTTATCACGTCCTCTTGCAAGAAATGTTCCTGAACTGGTTCGGACTCTGATAGGGAGGGAATAAACAGGAGAAAAGAATGTGAGAACTAATGATGGTATTACAATTAAATCCCCGTAATTCCTCAGCAGTACAACCTAACTCGGCAAGCCCGGGGCATGCATAAGATGTGCTTACCTGCTGTCCTTACTCTTGCCAGTAGCACTGTCTACAACAGTTGACTTTTGCATGTGAGGCTTGGCAAGACTAATCAGATACTCACATTCCTCCTTGGACTGCCGAGAGATAACAATGAAGTTAGTTTCTTATTATATAGATAACTCTGATGGTCGATGGCAGCAAATACATCAATCAATAGATCAAGCTCTAAATACACGATAATGATAATACCAGTATCAATATTCATAGTCCTAATTGAAATTTAACTAAAATGAAAATTTCCATATGAGTACGATTTATTGAAAGAAAATAAAGATTAATTCAATTCTCTTACAGTTTCCTACGGATTTTCCGTTTTTTCTATTGGATAAGCAACAGAATCTGATATCAAATTCAGCATGATGTACTAACAACAGTGGCAATTACAAAACATTTCTCACTTTTCTACAATCAGAGGCATAGCTGTAAGCATCAAATTCACAAACAAATTTAGCTATGAGATAAACTAATAGCAATAGCAGCCGCCATAAAACACAATGTACTGAAAGAAAATTAAATAAAAAAGAAATCTTTAAGAGAAATACCAAGAAGTTATGGTAAATGTAGGCTCTTGGTTCCAAAGAAATCACTTCAACCCACTGATCTCCTTTTCCCTCATCATCATCATCTCCTCTGTACTCCCCAAAAAGAAAAGTTTCCCATTAAAGCTATCAGATCACTACACCAATTGAAAAAAGGAAAAAAAAAACAATCACCAAAATTAAATGGTACCTTTGAACTGTATTGTGTGCTATAGAGCTAAGATCGTGTGCTTTCTGAGAGCCTCTTGTACTGCTGGGAATGGAGAAAATGCCGAAAGCGAGAAGAATGAGGACCACAAATGATATCATAATAAACCCACCAAAAATTAGTGTGGAATTCGACGATTTCCGAGGCCCAACTCGGGAATGCCTCCCTTTCACTGCCATTGCTACAGAAATCTGTAACAATTAGAAGAAATCTAAAATTGAAATTTCAAATTTAAAATATTTGAAGATCTGAATAAAGACTTTGTTCAGCAAATGGGACTTTGGGATCACAGCTTGTGGGTTCTTTCTGAGAAAGAAAATAAGACGGTGGGTTTCTTTTTTTGGTAATTTGATTTAATGAAACTAGTTGGAGAAATGGAATTATATTTTGCTAAAAGAACGTGTTCGGTGTGTTTGCAGACTTTTCTGTAATCTGTGTGACAGATGGATACGTTACTACTTACTACGCCTCCTTTAATCTTTGGATTTTTCTGTTGACCTCCTATATTTGACCCAACAATTTACTGGAACTTAATACTTTATATGTCGAACAAATGAATATAAAGTAAAACGATACTCATATTTTCACTTTTATTTATCTGCTAAAATTAAACTATTTATTTCTCTTATGTATATCGAAAGCAAATAAGTCATACTTTATCAAACCTCCTCATAAATGTTTCTTTACATGGTAGTGTTTGACCAAAAGATATCGAAATTTTTTTGATTAAATCAATTAATGAATATGAAGAGGTAAATCTTAGTCAAACATAATAAACTCCAGATCCATAAGCAAATCAGAAAATAATGCATAAGATGAAATAGGGACGATCAAGCTTATTGAGGTTTTTCATTTCTTTTCTCACTAATCGATGGAGATTACTATTTTACATAATCAATGGAATATTGCTTTGTCTTTTTTTGCTAAGAAGATTACAGGGGAGAGGAGAGAGAGAGCCCAAAAAGCCCCCTTCCTAGGAAAGTTCCCTCTCTATATATAGTTTTGGAATCCTTACTATATTCTTGGGTCAATGCACTTTCATACCACGTTCGCTTTCATCGTTCCCTGAGTATTGTTCTTTGACTTGGCGGGTATTGTGAGTACGGGGTTTGGAGCAAACCATGTCGTCTTCCACTATCTCGCCGCTTGGACGGGATCTCGGTTGGGTCGACCGCATCGGTCAGATTTTGACCAATATAGTTAGTCCCTCTGTTTGCCGGGGTCGTCTCTTGTCGGGCCTGGTAGACGGATTATGATTGCTATATATCTAAAAGAAATCTGACTACCTACCCCTTGGGTACGGTCCTTAGATTTAAGTAACGTAACGGCGCCCTTTCGATATCTTTGAACTGTTGCGACCGCTTCGGAACCGAAACATCGTTTAATTTGAAACGTTGTTCGTGGTTGTCGCCATTATGACACACGTTCCCAGGGGATTGAACCGTTTCATGCGTTATCAACTTCGATTGGCGACTCTTGGGTTTCGTGCTTGAGGAATTTATGTCTCTTATAAATAGAAGGAATGCACCATTCGATTGACACACTTCTTTGCCTTTACTTGAAAGATCTTCTTTTCTCCTGATACTTCGAATTTTTGATTTTCTTCGGTTAGCCAGGAACTTTCGTCTTTCCTTTTCTTTATCCCTTTGCTTTATCAAATTGATACAAATGGCTGGCGATTCTTCTCGCGTTGACCTTCCTGCCATAATTTCGGCGTCGGAAAGTGATGTTCTGGCCACTGGAGAAGTAGAAGTGGTAGAAGAGGAGGAGGTCCATCGGTGGCTGAGATCTTGCCTCGCCCTGGGAAAGCATGGAACGATTTCCACAGTCCCGTCGGGAAGGAGCCGCAACCTGCTTCCTCTGTCATTAATGAAGAGGGGATCGCAGAATTGAAGGCTAGGTAGGGAATTCCCCACTACGTCGAAATGCTGCCGGCGGTGGGGAATGATATAGTTCAATTTGACCGCCCAGGGTATTGCACTTTCTACGCCTACCCCTTTATTGTTGGGTATACGCTTCCTCTCCCTTTCTCAATGGTAGATTTTTGCCGCTTTTACGAGGTATGCCCGACTCAAATTTTGCCGTACCTGTATAAATTGTTCCTCATGCTGCTCAAGTTTGCGGAGCTTGCCGGTCGTGAGATCACTTTGGGGCACATGCTCAATATCTTCGCCCATCAACTTATTCGTGGACGATGATTCACATGCGCCACCGAGGGTCGAAGAGCCTGGAGGTGAAGATGGATGATAGAGCTAACCATCGCTTCTACGAGAATTGCGTTTATGTGCGGACCGAGCACCTTGTGGCGGATCCTACGGGGTTCCCTGAGAAGTGGAACTTCGCACGTAAGTTTCTATACTTTTGGTCGAAATGATGTCCGGCTGTTTTCCTTTAGGTAGTACTAAACTGTTTATGTTTTTACAGCCGTGAAACTACCCCCTGCACCTGTTGATGGTATCCGCGAGTAGGTGAATGCCATCCTTCCTTATACGGCGGGGATCCGCATATGGTCGTCCTTCTATGAGAAATATGGACGCAAGCCCCTTACTGGTGAGTAATATCGTTTTTGTTCGCTATTCTTCCCCCTTTCCTTTTTACTCGATTTTTTATGTGATGTTCGTCGATGTCAGGGAGAGTGCGGAGAGCGAGGGCTCCTCCACTAGCTTTTTGTCAGCCTACATCATCCGCTCGCCCTACTTCAGTGTCCACTGCTCGACCTTCGTCGAGGGCCGCTTCAATTGAATCCACAGATGTGGCCGTAAGCACGGAGGCTACCCCTCGAACTGAGATTCCGACCCCGGTTGCCTATCTAGTGGGAGAATCTCCTGTGCCGAGGAAGGAGAGGGGCCATCCAAGAGGCGGCGAGTGGAGTCTGAAATGGCTCCTTCAGTCGTGATACATCTGGAGGAAAACCTTCCCTTGACGGGATCTTAGGTGGGGGTTGATACCATTTTGCCTGTAGAGACAAACCCAGCCGTTGTATCTGCCCTATCGACAGAGATCCATGCCGCTATGATTGATCAGCAACTTGTCGCGATGGGGGGTCAGATTTCTGAGGCTGCTGTTACTGTTTTGGATGGGCCTTCGTCCTTGGTGCCTGGTCGTGCTTCCTCCTCGGCCGCTGAAAAGGGAAAGGGTATCGTGGTCGACGACTACGAATCTGAGTCTGACCTTGATCCTGATGATGTCAGGATGTTTGAAAAGGGTCTTACCCATTCGGTGGTTCATGCGGGAGGCTCGTCCCGTATTTTTGAGATCTCACCGGATATTAATCTCCTGGGGACACAGAGGACTTGGTGCCTCAGTTCGACATCTTGTGTTCTGCCGCCGAAAATGAGGCTCTTCGGGACGTTCCTAATATTGACTTGATGCACGAAGTGGCCGCTATGGGCTTGAGAGTACGTGGCACTTTTCTTTCATGTTCCTTTCGATTTTCTTGGCGATATGGTCTTAATCCATCTTTTCGTTTTTCAGACATACATGGTGGAAATTGAGAGCACTCTTAGGGCGACATTCGGGCCAAAATTTTCCTGAAGATGCACGAGTGGCTGAAGGTGAACCCTGGTGATCGATCCCTCGGCGAGGAGTTGGAGAAGAGGGATTAGCAGTTAATGTGGGTTATTCGCAGGAGTAGCGTACTTAAGGAGTAACTTCGTGTAAAGGACGAAGAGCTTGAGTTGGGCAAAGGGGTGTCGCGCCCCCTTTTTCTCGCAAAATCGGGTTTATGACACTTGGGAGGACAACTCGTTCCCTTTTTGGGAATTTGGGTTTGAATTGAAGAGTCGCCACCTAATAATTAAGGTGCATTAGGACACCAAGAAGGTTTGATTTGAGTAACCAGAGATTGGGTAAGGGCTTGAAATTATCCCAAGGGGAAGGTGTTAGGCACCCCTCAGGATCCACTAGTGTGGTTTCCGGCAAGACTATTATTGTGAATTTAGGTGCAAATAACATGTAGGCAAATAAAACTTCAAATAAGAGGGGATTTTCACATAATGATTACAAACAAAATTGGAAAGAATTAAAAGGAAGCTGATTTTTTTAAAAGAAATAGTTTAAAATCTTTAGAAGAAACAAAGAAACAAAGGGAAAAAGAGGGTCCTAGGTTTATTAATAATATGGATCACCCCACACAACATCCGGTAATCACTCCTCAGTGAGGGGCTACACGAGACGTTATCGCGTGGTCATCATATCCATATCTACCCTTTCCTACCCCGTAAAGGTATTAAAGCGCGGAATGGTATCATTTGCTTATTGCATGCAATTACCCGTCCCAATCCTATCAGTCCCGGAGGCATTTAGGACTACTAATCCTAAGGGGGAGGGATATTAGGCTTATTTGTAGTTTCAAAGGCAAAATTCTAAGGCAACATACAAAAACATGTATAGCAAGTTGGGGGAAGCACATAACAAGTAAAAGACTCAGATATACCTCCTTGAACAAAGAAAACACATAATTAGCATGACTTTCACATACTGTTTATGGTCTGATTAAGAATTTAACGGTTGAGGCAGACTGATTTATTACATAATTCATATAAGAAGCCCAAATCAGGCCTGCCTGCTGGTTGTAGTTAATAACACAGATTCAGTTTATAACATCGCCCTAAGGCTTTCCTAAGTGTTGGACAAGGATCCTATCGGCATGGTATCTACTGAATTCAGAAAGCAATAATAATAAACTGAATACGTACTGGTTAAAAAGGTTGTCAGATTATTAAAGAAAGCAAGTTTTTTTACGAAGGTCATGAGTTCTGCAAATGATGATCCTTGTTATTACTGGTTTAGCTCTAGACGTGAATGAAGCAATTCAGATTCGATTAATAATTCCTATAGACATGCTTTCTACGCGTAGTTGGTCAGAAGCCTTATAGACATGGTAAAAGTGCAGAAACCTTATAGGCATGATATCTAGGTGCTGAAGACGGGTTTTAACCTCTAAACATGGTATCTAACTGGCAGAATTTGTTTTAAGACATGAATATGATATATATATGCAGTTGATTGTTTAAGACCTATGAACATGATTTCTAGATGAAAATGGATATACAAGATTCAGAAGGACCTATAGGCATATTTTCTATATGCATATGCAGAATTCAGAATGACTTATAGGCATGATTTCTATATGAGAGTTGCAGAGTTTAGAATGACATATAGGTATGGTATCTACCCTTTGCATACATAGTTACCCGCCCTTTTCACTAGCCATCCCCAAGAGTTTATTACAAATTATTACAGTCCAGAATAAGTAAAATACATCAGAAAAATGTAAATAAAAGTACAACCAAATGAGAGCCTGATTCAGACTTCATGTCTGAAATATGAGGTAAACCAACTCCATAAGATCAAGATCCAAAGCCTTTCTCCCATTCGAGTGTGTTAAAGTTCCCTAAGAGCCTCAAAAAGGACTCCGGGCAATGTTCACACCTAAATTTATTATCAGATTAGGACAAGTGCAATATGGAAGGGACAGCCCTCAAGTGTCCAAGTTCAGAGGGAGCTCAAAGGGTCCCAAGGCAAGGCTCACAAGAATGGGGCGGAACTTAAGGACTAAGAGAGTGTGCAAGTGCAGAAACAGAATTCTAAAAGGGGTAAAGGAGAGGGAAAGAACTACAGATAAGTACACATAAGGGGTTCAGGGGGAATAGGGAAATTGAAAGAGGCAAGGGCAGGCTATGGGTATGCCCAGCAATGGAGAATGCCAGCATACCCATAAGCCTGTTAGAACACACTATTTAGAGGCTAGGATCCCAAGGGATAAAATTTAATTCATGGACAATAATTTGCATATTGTCATGCCTTAAACCATAGCTCAAACACATAGGGGGCAGGGGTTTGGGATTCAGAATAGAACAGGCAGAAAGAAATGAGCATGCTAAAGTAAGTGTTGAACTATATAGAAACAGTGAGTAGACATAGATATGAAAGCAGTAACTAAAAACTTTGTTGTGGTGCTAAAGCTTAAATCAGGACATACCAGTTTTAAAGAAACAAATAGAGAAAGCAATAGGTCTTTTAAATAGGCCACAGTGCAGACAATAAGAGAGAATACTATTGCGTGTAAGTGTAAGTTCAGAAAGACTATGAGTGATGGGTGTGTTAATGAAAGAGTCGTGTATTTATAGTGTGAAAAACATGCAGAAATAAGGTAAGAAAACAATTAAGGAATTGGATGTCAATTAAGAATCAATCAACACAAGACTTCCTTTAATTAAGGAATTCGGACTCAAAAAGTAAAACTATTTAAGGAAAGAAATCAAATAAACATCTTGTGCAAAGTAGGCAATTTGGGGTAAATACATAAGTTTATTTTAGGGGCAGAGCTTTGAAATACACGGTTGCATAAATAAGGTAAGAGAAATCAATTAGTAGCCAGTAAATCAAAGATCAGAGATTTTGTAATCACTGGTCCATGAATGAACCATGTCAGAAAAGTTGAGAAAAGTTTTTAACTTAAGTCGAGTAACAGGGCAGTCAACAAACAAGGAAAGAAATCAATCAAACTTATACAAAAGAAAGTCTGAAATTAATCAAAAATTGAAAGCCCTTTTAGAGGGAAGTTCAGCATATATAAAGAGCACACAAGTAAAAGGCATGTGAAAAGGGTTCAAGTAAAAGGTCTTATAGAGTTTAGCAAAAGTCAGAATCATATGAAGAAACAAAATTGAAACAATGATTTTGAAACTTAATGAAGCAGTAGATGAAACAACTCCAGGAACTCAAATAGGTCCAAAAGATTAGAGTTTTTGAAATCAGGCAAGTTCAGAGATGAAGCACAAGCAAATCACATAGCCAAAGGTCTCAAAACTCATATGAACCCCCAAATTCTAAGGTTTTTAGCATCAAA